>NC_041383.1:8802888-8804075 GCF_002162155.2 Triticum dicoccoides | reverse complement strand
AGGGCCGGCACCGCCCCCCTCTTCCCCCTTTTTTTTGCAAATATAGTTTTTTTTCCTGATTATGTGTGTATATGTATGAGTATATATGTATATGTGTATATCCTTTTGTATGTCTTTTTTTTAGATTTTTTGTTTTTGCATTTTTATAAAAATGTATATATGTTCTCTGTATATATATATGTTTTCTGTTCATATATTTTTATTTGAACATTATTTTAAAAAAAACAAGCAATACAAGAAGAAGAAAAAGAATGAGAGGAAAAAGGAAAAAAGAAGAGGAAGAAAGGAGAAGAAGAGGGGATAGGAAGAAGAGGAGAAATAAATAAGAAGAAGAAAAAAGAAGAAAAAGAAGAGGAGAAGAAGAAAAGAATAGAGGAGAAGAAGAAAAAATAGAATTTTTTTTCTATTTTTTCTTCTTTTCCTCTATTCTTTTCTTCTTCTCCTCTTTTTTTTCTTCTTTTTTTTCTTCTTCTTCTTCCTTCTTCCTTCTTCCTCTTTTCTTCCTTTTCCTTATTTTCCTTTCTCGGGGGATAAGAAGAAAAGAAGAGGAGAAGAAGAAAGAAAGGAATAGAGGAGAAAGAAGAAACTTTGACACGAGGGGGGGGGTACCGATACCCCCTCCCCAATAACATTATTTTCCCATGTATATGTATGTTGCATCATTGTCGATATAACGAGGGTGTCGAGGATCGCCGAGGGGTCGAGGGTCGGGAACTAGGGTAGAGGGTCGAGGGTCGTTAAGGGGTCAAGGGTCGAAGGTTTCAGGGTCGAGGGTTCCTATAGTGTCAAAGTATTGAAGAAATCCAATAGCTTGTGGGCGTCGATGCCCACGTCGATGCCCACGTCACTTGTGGGACATAGATGTACTGTTCAATGCCGACCCCCTCCCGATAGCTTCAACACGTGGGGGGGGGGGGTCGATATTACCCCCTCCTAGCTTGACGCGTTCTCGAGGCCACCCCCTAACCCTTGAAGCGTTGTCGAGGCCACCCCAAACCCTAGAGAAGCAGCGTCGAGGCCACTAATATGATTCCTTATTGTGATTAGCTAGCTAGTTCTACGTTTGCCACTAATATATCCATATCTGTCATGTTTGAATAATAATTTCCATGTTGTAAATATTTGTAGAAACTATGGACACCCCCCGAGACGAAGCACAAGAAGCGTTGTTGAGGGACATAATCGCA
>NC_041383.1:8796950-8802878 GCF_002162155.2 Triticum dicoccoides | reverse complement strand
CTAGAGAAGCAGCGTCGAGGCCACTAATATGATTCCTTATTGTGATTAGCTAGCTAGTTCTACGTTTGCCACTAATATATCCATATCTGTCATGTTTGAATAATAATTTCCATGTTGTAAATATTTGTAGAAACTATGGATACCCCCCGAGACGAAGCACAAGAAGCGTTGTTGAGGGACATAATCGCAGAAGGAAGTGATGCCCTCTCGATGTTTCTCGTCTTTGTTCTTTTTTCTAGCCCTCCGGATGAAGTGCGTAAATAACAATATTCACAATTTTATTTTATTACCATCATTTGTGTTGAGTTTCATTCATTCATATATATATATATATATATATATATATGTATTGACCCCCTTCTTAAAATTAGATGTTTCGGATGCGGGATGAACTCCTAGCACTAGATCGCATGCGAGCAATTCAAGAGGAATTGGCGGCATTCTTTCTTGACCACGTGATCGCTGAAGACGGAGAATACTATGTGGACCACGCGTCCGTATTTTAGGAGATTATATATTTGTAAAAGATAATTATTGTATATATGTAGCCGGTAGTGTCGGATAGATATACGAGAACTTGTTTGTTCGGCCAATCTCTCGGAGAAGGAGAGGTGGTCGATATCACTTCTCTCTGTATGCATATATGTTCATGACGATCTTCTGTTTGCTTACTAGCTAGCTAGCGTGTCTAGCTAGTCCTCTCTATACGTATGTATGTATGGTACGTAGCGTCGACCAAGCACGGACAAAAGAGAGGACACTTCTCTCTATTAATTAGCTAGCTATAGCACAATATATGAAACACCTAAATTAACCCCCCAAACCCCCCAAACCCCCCCCCCCTTTCAAAAAAATAAAATAAAAACCACAGCCACATAAACGCTGACGCGTGGATGCCTATTGGTCCCGGTTGGTGCCACCAACCGGGACCAAAGGCCCTCCTGCCTGGGCTCAGGGGACAGGCCACGTGGAGGCCCTTCTGTCCCGGTTCTGGATTGAACCGGGACTAAAGGGGTCAGGGCATTAGTACCGACCCTTTAGTCCCGGTTCATGAACCAGGACTAAAGGCCCTCACCAACCGGGACAATAGGCCCTTTTTCTACTAGTGTTGCTGGCCGTGAAGCTGGGAACCGGGGGAGGCCCCTGTTGGCCGCCTGCAATCCACGTCGTCAGCCCATGAATCAACGTAGGCACCATGGCGTTGATCTTCATTCCCAGTTGTTGTTTCACTTGCTCTTGGACAAGCTCCGGAATCCACGCCACTTGTGCCTTGAGTGCTTCAACCTCGCGCGACTGGCTTTTCGAGCTGGTCTTTTTCTCCTTTCGCCCACCAGCGGTATAGTATGACGACCATTTTGTGGACAAGCCTTTGCCGGCCACACGACCAGCTGACGTTGGCTTACTGAGCTTATCCTTGTTTTTCATTACGTTCAACGCCCTATTTAAAGGGGTGTCGAAAGGGGAGCTCTGAGACGACCCCGCGCTACTGCTTTCAGTGTCCTGCGGAAGGAACGTGAACCATTTAGAAATATTGGGGATTAATTAGAGTGCAACCATATGGAGCTAATTACGCGGGGGTGTATTCCTTACCAAAACAAGCTCGAGCGCCCTGATCTTCGGATCCGTGGTAAGCTCCTTTGTTACCGGATCCTCCTTGTACCGGGCCCTGAGAAAGTTCCTGGTCTGCTTGTCACAGTATTTCTCGAAGCGGGGATGTAGGCTTGCTCGGCACGCTCCGCGTCCTCCTTGTCCCATATAGGCTCCGCCACTCTGTAACCGCCGGGACCGAGTTGGTGGACCCCTAAGTTCAACTTCTGCATTTCTTTCCCCCACTGACTTGATTCGGAGGTTGCGCTGCTCTCGCACTTGATCTTGAACTCCTTGTACTCATCTTAGCTCATGAAAGGATATTTCGCCTTGATCTTGTCATAATTACCACCTTTGTCAATCATTGCCTTCACCGTGCTTCTCCAAGTAGACAGGGTCGTGGTCATCCTCGTGAGGGCGGTACTGTTCACTTTATTCCCTGAGAGCCATGTGTTTGCAAACTCAGCGGAGAACTTGTATCATTCGTGCAGCTTCGTGAAGAGGAGGGTGCGCAAATTCCCTTAGTCCTTATGCCTTAGGTTCTCGGTGTTGATCGAGACGGTGCTCCGGAGAATGCACCCGAGCTGAACCGAGTACCCCTTGACTACTTGTTTGGGCGCCGCCGGATTCCCGTCGGAGTCCACTTCAGTAAATTTCTCCCTGACGGTGCCGAGCACGCTCGGGTGCCGGTCCTTTCGTTGCCTCTTCGGTTGGCTGCCATCTGTGTGTGCGCCGCCATCATCAGTGGTGGCATCCTCGGCGGCGCCATCAGTGGTGTCATCCCCGACGCCACTAGGTGTTGTGTAGTCAGGATCAGTGTCTTCCGCGGTGTTCTCATAGGGTGATGTTCTTTCTCCAACTCCTGGGACAGCTCCCAGAATTGCTTGCCGCCCGAACCGCCGGCCTCATCGTTTTGGGCCATGTTTCGCTCTAAATAGGAAAAATGTTTGGTCAAAAAGTTGGTTATTGTCAAGGAACAAGATCATGGTCTCATCATTTAGGGTTTGTCAACACCGAGGCATCCTAAAAGCTAAGCTTTTATCATTTAGGGTTTGTCGACGCCGAGTCACCCTAAAAGCCTAAGCCTACATCATTTAGGTTCTCATCGACACCGAGGCACCCTAAAAGCCAAGGTTTCATCATTTAGGGTTTGTCGACGCCGAGGCACCCTAAATGGTAAGTTAAGTTTTCATCATTTAGGGTTTATCGATGCCGAGGCACCCTAGGTTGGGCCTAATCACTTGGCACTAATCACTTGGCTCTATTGCCACCTATGTTGGGTTTATCATCTAGGGTTTATCAATGCTGAGGAGAATTCTAAGTTGGGCCTAATCACTTGGCTCTATTGCCACCTATGGTTTAATGCAGCAAGAAGAAAGGGGCAATTGATCCTACTTAATTGAGTACTAAGATACCCCGGCCCATGCATTAGTAGCAAGTACCCCATATGTCCGATTTTTAGCAAAGTCATGCTAAAATTCACGGAAAATTTCAGCATGACCTTTTCTGAAAATAGGACATATGGAGTACCCGAATTTGCCGGAACGGAAGTTAATCGACATTCCGGCGAACTCAATGGCCTCTCGGGGTACCTGCAAAATCATCACGACACGAAGGGCCTCTCAAGGGCCTCAAGCAGCAGCGGCGTCTCCCAGGACCCCATTTTTTTGCTAAATTTCTTTGAGCAACCATCAGAGCAGAAAATTCAGCACATTTCTATACAACAACACTGTAAAGATGAAGAACAGTTCTACAGCAGCCCATTTATATACAATACCATCTTTGGTCATACCAATTTCTGAAACAATTCAAATCTGAACTGTATCTCTGGTCATACAAATTTCTGAAACAATTCAAATCTGAACTGTATCTTTGGTCATACAAATCTCCGAAACTATACAAATCTGAAATATATATTTGGTCTAATAAATTTATAGAACTAATCAAATCTGAACTGTATCAATACACATATATAGCAATTGACAGGAGCTTCATCATTTTTAGTAACAACAATACATATATAGCAATTGGAAGCAAACATATGTACACATAAGATAAAAATGTAGTGCTGGAAGTTTAATGCTTACAAAAAACTTGCTGAAATAATGAAAAATATGGAGTCACCAAGCTGGCTAAGAAACTCCCAAAGTCCACTAGCAAATCCAAGATCTAATCCTGTTACACAAATCATAAAATTTAAGATAATTAGGATAAGGATAGTAGGAAATGAAAAAGAAAGAGCTAAAAAAACAATCACAACAGAAAAATAATAAAACCTAGTTCTAGAAGAAAATAAATCCTAAAAGAAAAGAAATACTAAAATCTGGAGCAAGTCCTAGCAGTAGTAGTCCAACTAGATGGCCACCACTACTACTCCTATCACTAGAGTAAACAACAGTTGTGTGTTCAACATCTTTACTAACGGTAAATTGGCAGTACTCCGTTATCTACTCCTGCAACTTCAACTACAATAACATCCTACAACTACTACAACAACATAAAACTACTATGCATCATCTTCCTACAACTACTCGTCTTCAGCAGCAACAACATAAAATTCCTATTTAGTTAAATTCATGTTAAACATCATTTGGACCAGAGCCCAATCCTTTCTTCTGCTTGTCAGTAGAACTATTGTTTCTTCAACTTATGAAAAAATTGAACATCATATGAAGCATTAATTCCAGAGAGTTTAGCAGCTAAAGTGAGATACAATTCCAAACAATGCAACAGAAAGAAGGAATTATGACAGATCATTTCAGCACCAAACTAATGGAATGAATTGCAACAGAACATTTTACTGAAAAAGTGAACTATAATGCAATCATTAAACCGAAACGAGCAAGTGACCGAATTGAGAGGATAATCAGCCACATTTAATCGTTATCTAGAACAAAACTAGATAATCACTGAAGAATAAAAGGATTTTTCAAAGATTTAAACAATATTCTAGTTTCTCTAAATTACTTTTAATTCGAGTTGGCCAATTTAATTTGACGAGCCAAAAGGAGAGGTGTGACCCATATGTCATAGGCTTAGATATTTTTAATCTAATTTATCTAACAGTAGGTTCCACATGTCATATACACTAAATCTAATAACCACTAATTAGCCTAACCACCTATGCCAATTATCCTAAACTATAGCTAACTAACCTAAGGGTCGGCCTATATGCGGCAGCAACACCAATGCAACTACTACAAGCGACAACAATTAGCAGAAAAAAGTAGCGGCAGTAGCTTAGCATCAACATCAGCGGCCAGCAATAGCAAACAATGACTAAGAGCAGCAGCAGCTAGCGACAGCAGAAGCAGTGGCAGTGGCGGAACGGGGCGCGGCCAGGCGACAACGCGCACGGCCGGATGCGGCCCCTGGCGAGCTGGGCGGCAGTCGTGTAGACCATAGCAGCAGTTGCAGGCTGCAGCGCCGCCATCAGGAGCGGACGGCTACAGGCCAGGGCGCGGGCCCGCGACCAGGGAATGGACAAGGGCGGGGTGAGCACGGTCTAGTGTGGCCGGGTGACAGCCGGAGGCGAGGTCAGGCAGTGGGCGGCACGGTGCAGCCGCGCGCGGAGCAAGGCCCGACCATGGCGGATAGTGGTGCGGCAAAATCACAGGGGCGGCGCTACGGGAAGCAAACGACCAAGGGGAGGAGGGGAAACTGAAGAGCATCTCACAGCGGTCGCAGAGGAGTAGACGGCGTGGTCGAGGATGGTTCAACGGTGAGGCCGCGGGTGGCCGGAGGTGGAAGAAGGCACAGACGAAGACGAAGACGGCGAGGCTCGGGGCGGCGGGGGTGGGGGCGCGGGGGCGCGGGGGTGGGGGCGCGAGGGCGCGGGGGTGGCGGGGGTGGAGTCAGACGAGGGTCAGGGCGGCGGCGGCGTGGGTCGGGGCAGCGCGCGGGTGGATTTGGTGGCGAGGGAGAGAGGGTCGAAGGGGATCTGGCGAGGGAGAGGGAGGATAGCTAGGGGGAAGCTTACTAATGGCGCACCCCCTGTCGGTGCGCCATTAGAAATATTTTTTTTAGATAGCAATGGCGCACCCCCCGTCGGTGCGCCATTAGTATTTTTTTTAAAAATGAATATGAATATGAAACAGTAATATTTTTTTATAAAAACAGTAATAATTGTTTTTTAACAACAATTGTAGTCTACACTTTATTATTATTATTTTTTAGAAAATGAATATGAATATGAAACAGTAATAATTTTTTATAAAAACAGTAATAATTTTTTAAAAAATATCATCAATTTTGTTACTTGAAAATATCATCGGCGGCAGCGGTGGAGCGGGGGAGGGTGCGGGGGGTGCCCGTTGGCGGCGGTGGAGCGGTGGATGGTGC
>NC_041383.1:8781337-8796868 GCF_002162155.2 Triticum dicoccoides | reverse complement strand
GGGGCCGGGTGCTCGTCAGCGGCGGTGGAGCGGGGAGGGTTGCGGTGGGTCGGCGGCGGCGGTGGAGCTAGCGGGGGAGGGTGCGGGTGGGATCGAGATGGAGGGGGATCGAGATCGAGTGTCCTCATGAATTCAAAAAGTTCCCATGAAATTTAAAAATATTCATGATATCAAAAAGTGCCCATGAAATACAATCGAGAAATGAAGACTACGATTTAAATACAATCGATCTTAGCTAATTATCTGTTCACAATCTTCTTGCCCTTCTTTTTCGCAAATGGAGTTCTTCTGTGCAATGGATGTCCTTTAGGTAGGGTGGTCCTACTTCTTCTTGTGGTGTGTGCTGCTACTTCATCGTCATCGTCATGTTCGATCTTTGGGTCGCTGTAATTGTCGAAGTCTTGCTCATTGGCTACTCCATCCATTCTGATGATCTTCCTTTTGCCTCTCTTCACGACAACACGTCTGGGCTTTGACGGGTCGGTAATGAAGAAGCATTGGTCCACTTGGGAAGCCAGTAACCATGGCTCATTTTTCGCGGTGACGTTTGCGCCCGCTGTCCCGCTGTCATGGATTTGGCTTCGGGTATAACCATGGTGGTGAAATACCGGTCTTCTTTTAGGACGCTCTTGGCCCATCTGACACGGAACATTGGGACCTTCTCTCCAGCGTAGCTCAGCTCCCAGATCTCCTCGATCCTTCCGTAGTATCTGTCCTTGTCGTTACCGGTGTAGGATTCCATCATTACCCCGGAGTTCTGATAACCATCGCTCTTCATGTCCTTGTTCTCGGTGTAGAATGTGTAGCCGTTGATATCGTACGCCTCATAGGTCATTAGGTTGTGCTCGGCGCCCTGTGACAAGGAGAATATGAGTTGTTCTTCCGTGGAAGAATCCTCATGTAAAGGGTACGACAGAAGCTTCTGCTTGAACCAACGCGTGAAACATGAGTTGTGCTCTTGGATTATATCTTCGTCCGTCCTCTGTTGGCCTCGGTCATTGTACGTCTTTTCAATAAAGGTTTTGTTCTCTACCACCCAAGGATCGACCACGTCTATGTGTTGTAGCGCGACTAGGTTTGCTCTTTCAAAGTCGGCGAGTCGACCCTCGAAGTCGACATGCATTTCGCGACAACCCTCACGGTGACCCCATCCAGCGAGCCTGCCGAGGTGCCTGTTGACGGGCAGACCAACGGGGTTCTTGATGCCTGGATAATTTGTGCAGTAGGAGATGCACTCTTCGGTCAGAAAGCCCCTGGCTATACTTCCCTCTAGACGTGACATGTTGCGAACGTATCCTTTGATGACACCATTCATCCTTTCGAACGACATCATGCTGTGCAGGAACGTCGGCCCGAGTTGGATGATATCCTCCACGATATGGACCAGCAGATGCACCATAACATCGAAGAATGCGTGCGAGAAGTACATCTCAAGCTCGCATAGTATCACCACGATCTCTTCCTGTAGCCTTCTAAGTTGCCTCATGCCAATCGACTTCCGAGAGATGACGTCGAAAAAGTTGCATAGGACAAATAGCGTTTCACGGACGTGCGCTTCCATGATCCCACGAATTGCAACTGGAAGTATCTGCGTCATCAGCACGTGACAGTCGTGAGATTTCATCCCGCTGAACTTCTGCTTCGCTGGGTCTAGGTATCTGCTTATCTTCCCCGCGTAACCGTAAGGAAGTTTTACTCCTGTGAGGCAGGTGAAAAACTGCTTGATCTCCTCCTAACTTAGAGTGAAGCACGCGGGAGGGTAGTCATTTCCAGTCTTCTTGGCCTTTTTGCCTTTGCGACGACTTTCTGTGTCCTGCTTCGCCTCATCATCATCATCATTAGCATGAAGCTCCTGCCTGATGCCCATTGATTTCAAGTCTGCCCTTGCTTTCGGCCCATCTTTGGTCCTCTCTGGCATGTTGAGCAGGGTACCAAGCAGACTCTCGCACACGTTCTTCGTGATATGCATGGCATCAAGGCTGTGATGCACACGGTGGATCTTCCAGTACGGCAAGTCCCAAAAAATAGACCTTGTTTTCCATACCTTCAGCAGCGGCTCTGGCGCCTTTCGCTTCTTTCCGGCTCTGGCGCCTTTTGCTTCTTTCCCGGCAGTGGGCAATCTTTCCAATTTTTCAACAACTCGTCTATTTCCTCGCCGCTCCTTGTACGCGGGCGTTTTCGGGGTTCGGTTTCACCATCGAATAGATCCTTGCGTTTCCTCCACGGGTCATCATCGCGAAGCCACCTTCGATGTCCCATGAACACGGTTTTCGAAGACCCGGGATCTCTATCTAGCTGGCGATACGTTGTGTCATCCATGCACCTTACGCATCCAGAAAATCCGTGGACTACCTGCCCCGCGAGATATCCGTAACCGAGATAGTCGTGCACCGTCGTGAGCAGTGCGGCTCTCATAGGGAAATATTCTTTCTCTGCAGCGTCCCACGTATTGGCTGGCGTTTTCCATAGCGTGTCTAGCTCCTCCTTCAGCAGCCCCAGATACAGATTGATGTCGTTCCCTGGTTGTTTTGGCCCTTCAATTAGCATACTCATGTGAATGTACTTCCTCTTCATGCACAACCAGGGGGGAAGGTTGTACATCCACACAAACACAGGCCAGGTGCTATGTGTGCTTCTTTGGCTGCCAAACGGATTGACTCCATCGGTGCTCGCGCCCAGCACGATGTTGCTTGGATCCTTCCCAAATTCTGGGTATTCGAAGTTCAACGCTTGCCACTGGCTCACATCCTTAGGGTGACTCAGCATCTTGTGTTTTTTATTTATCTCTGGATCATTTCCGTCATCTTCCCGTTTCTTCTCCTCACTATCCGCGAGCCAACACAGGAGCTTTGCTACCTTAGGGTCCGTGAAATACCGCTGCAGACGAGGAGTGATCGGAAAGTACCACACCGATTTTCGAGGAGCTTTCTTCCTCTTCTTGTATCGAGTGACGCCGCACATCGGACATATGGTAGACTCCGTGTGCTCGTCCCGATAAATGATGCAATTGTTCATGCACACATGGTATTTCACGTGCGGTAAATCCAGAGGACGCACGATTTTCTTCGCCTCCTCGACACTGGTCGGGCACTTGTTCCCCTTGGGAAGACGTTCGTGCCAGAATGACATGTTCTCGTCGAAGCATGCGTCGGTCATTTTGTGTTTTACCTTCATCTCCAGAGCCATGAGCGTTACTTTCAGGCGGGTATCCTCGGGCCTGCATCCTTCATACAATGGAGTAACCGCGTCTATCTCCAGTTCATCCAGCTTGGCTTTCTCTCGGGCGGCAGCTCTTGCGTTATCCGTCTGCTTGAGAAGTAGCTCTTGAATATGAGGGTCCTGCACCCAGCCTCCATCGCCGTCTGCTCCGGCATCTTCATCTTCATGATCATGCCCTTCGTCTTGATCTTCCTCATCAGCATGTACGACATCTTCTACATGATGACTGTGTACAACATCACCGTCGTGATCATGTCCTGGAGATTCTTCATCTTCTCGCCCGCCCTCGCCGCAGTGGTTGTCTTGTTGCCCTTCCTCATTTCTTGCCTGGCCCCCATGGACGACTTCATATTCATCTTCATCACCTTGCCACCGATAGCCATCCATGAAACCACGCAAGAGCAGGTGGTCCCGCACCTGCCCGGAATCCGGGTCCGCAATAAGGCTCTTCAGCTTGCATCTTCGACACGGACATCTTATCTCCGTCTCGTTCTTTTGAAGCATCTCGGCCTTCGCGGAGCTCAAAAACCTATTCACGATGCCTTCGGTCATCGTGCGGACCATGGTCGCCTGCAGGGTAGAGCAAATGATATTTTAGAACCAAGAAAAAAATTAGCATGACCTTCCCTAAAACTAGGACCAAAAAGAATGCATAGTGCCAAAATTCTCGCCGAAACGGAAATGAATCAACATTCCGGCAAAATATTGGCAACTATCGCATTTCAAATACCGGTACCTGCAAACACAAACATATATGCAACACCACAAACATATGCAACACCACAAACATACATAGATCTAGCTAGGCCACAAAAAGTGCATGTGCACGTTGTTGGAGCGAGCTAGGGAGAAAAAAAGTAGATCTACAACATGAAGATAGCTTTCCCCTTACTTACCTATCAAAAAAAGGTAATTTCACCACTTAATTTTGATGAATCTATGGTGCAAATGAGGTAAGGAGGAGGAGGCAGCCGAAAGCTTGGAGAAGGAGGTGGAGGGAATGAAGTGGGGAAAGTGAGTGGGTAGGTGTGGCTGTCCAAAATATCTTGTTGGGGTCCCAGGTTACTAATGGCGCACCACCTGCAAATGCGCCATTAGTAACCCTGGTTACTAATGGTGCACCTGCAGGTGATGCGCCATTAGTAGTTTTGCAAAAAAATAAAATAAATAAATACATATATTAATGGGCCACCGTGTCATAGTGCGCCATTACTAGTTTAAACTAGTAATGGCGCACTGTGACACGGTGCGCCATTAGTAGTTTTGCAAAAAAAGAATACAGTACTGGCGCACTCTGTGGCTGGTGCGCCATTACTAGTTAGAACTAGTAATGGCACACTTCGCTCGGATGCGCCATTAGTATGTATGGAAAAATGGGAAAAAATTATTACTAGTGGCGCACCTTGTGTCTGGTGCGCAATTAGTGTCTTCCACACTAATGGCGCATCACCAAATGGTGTGTCATTAGTATATAATAGTGGCGCACCACCTGACTGGTGCGTCATTAGTGCCCATCCCATCTATAGCCCTTTTCCTAGTAATGTGATGAAAAGATATTCGATCTCGACGACCGAGCTGATGAAGTCATGAACTATGATTCTGATTATGATGACACAAACAATGTTTATGATGACACAGAGAATGCTGATCTTCAAATAACAAAGACTACCAGCGAGGTATATTTACATAAGCAGGCATCTGGTGATCATCACATGTTCTTTTTTATTTTAAGATATATGAACGAATCGATCTTCCTTCTTTTGAGCCCTCTGGGTCGAGCAAATCTGCTTCTACAGACAGCAGGAAAAAGCGAGGCCTGAGCACATTGTTGAAGGACGGTGTAAAGTACAACATCGACTCCGTCAAACCTAGTGGCGAACCCCGATCGCCTAAGAACATTGCAAACAAGTGGACTCGTCAGTGCGGAGTTCTTGTGAAGGACAAACTCCCGATCTCCATTCAAGAATGGAAAGAGCCAAAGACTAAACGTCCAGGTGTTACTTGGGTCGACGACAGAGCCAAACAAGACCTTTGGGATTTTCTGATGGAACATTTCAGCCTACCAGATTATTTCACTAAAGCAGATGTGGACAAAGTGAAGGGCGCTGCTCTTAAGAAGATGGCAATTGCATTCAACACCCACAAGAAAACTATATGGGCCAACTACCTTGCTGCAAAAAGGAAGACTCCAAAATTCACGGGAACACTGGAGAAGCAAAGAGAACACTGGGACGATTTCGTGAAATTCAAGGATTCAGAAATATCTAAGGAACGGTCGATAAAAAACAAGGCCAATGCCGCAAAAAAGACGCAGTTCCATAGGCTGGGTCCAGGTGGCTACGCGGTGGGAATGCCTAAGTGGGATAAGTCTGAGCAAGAGATGGAGGGTGAAGGGGTCACTCCGATTACTAGGAGTTGGCCCCCCAGGTGCAGAACATGGTCCTATGCGCATGGGGGCGTTGGACCCGAAGACAGGCCTGGTTTCGAAGAAGGCAAGTCTAAAAGCAGCCGAACAAAAGATACTTGACACAATAGAAGAAGCTCGAGCGGGGGTGTTCACACCCAACAGAGAGAACGACGAGCTTACGCGCGCCCTGGGAAATCCTGAACACCCGGGAAGAACACGAGGCATGGGCGTTATTCCCTGGTATGAGGGCTTTTCGGACTGGAATGACGACTACAGGTCCTGTGCAAGAAAGAAGATGGAGGAGGAGAAGAAGAGGAAGCTGGAGGAGGAGCAGAGGAAGCAGGACGCAGAACGCCTTCAAGGCCTAGAAGCAAGGCACACGGACTTGGCACTCAAATTCCAGCAGCAGCAGCAGCAGATCGACTCACTTAGCCAGGAAAGGGGGTCTCAGCAACGGCAACAGCAAGCAGATGATCGTCCATCATTGGATAGCACCGTACCATCCATGCCGAGAAGCAGCGTTGGTTCTGCCCCGGGCGACACACTGCTGGATACATACCACCCTGTGGATGACATCATAGAAAACACTAATTGTGAGCTATACTCCAAAATGAAGAACATATCCATGAAGGTGGCGGACGGCGTTGCTTTCACAATTACCCCTGAAGCAACCTTCCATTGCATCCCGATTCAGAGGGCTATGCTTGTGTCATGGTTGATTAAGTGGTGGAGCCATATTCGATGCTAGTACTTGACATTGCTGGAGGTGACGGCGAGCGCACACTGGGAGATGCCGTACATCGTATCATCCTATGGAGAAAGGATTGCATCATCTTTCCAAGTCCACCGACACCTCGTCATCTGCCGACTCCTCCTCGAAGTCCGCCACCGAGTCAGCAGACTCCCGCTCCTCCAAGTCCACAAACGCGTGAGCCGATTCCTCCTCGAAGTCCGCCACCTCCTCCTCCTCCTTCATGTCCGGCACAGCGTCAGGCCACTCCTCTTGCTTCAAGTCTGGCACAGCGTCAGCCACGTCAGCCGTCTCCGCCGTCTCAGCAATCGCAGAAGAGACACACCGCAGCTATGGTGCGTAGCGGTACGAGTCGAGGTAGTACAGGAAGTACAAGCGGAGACAAGCAATATAAATATGGTCCAAGCCTCGCTCCTCTTCCTCAGAGGCCTTACGACATGACCGAGGAGCAAAACGCAGCCATAGTATAGGCCCAAGTGGACGCCCATTTTGGAACGAAACCGGCACCGCTGCCAAAGGAGAAAGTGCCTGAGAAAACGATTGACCACTTCATTCGTATGGCTAGAGCACCAGCTCCCAAGCCTGTTGACTAAGACTATGAGCGTCAAATCAGGAAGCTACATCGAGCAGGGCTACAGAAGGAAGCGAGCTCGAGCTCGAGCCAACAAGCAGCTGGCAAAAAATGCGGGAAAACTGTTCCCCAGCTAGGAGAACAGGCGGCGCAAGTGATCCACCCGCTTGTTGTGCCAACAACACATGATAGGAGTACGCGCGCCAAATATTATTGTGGGAAAACCGTTAGCGTTCCCCAGCAGGCGATGTGGTAATAACGGAGGAGCATATAATGCAGTCTGAAATGCTCAAGATCTCTGTTGGACAACTCCTCGAGATCGAGCCCATGTCTCCACTTAGAGAATCAGAAATAAAATGGAAATATGTCCGGGGCCAACCTTTGGTCCATCCAGACAAGGTCAAGGACCTCCCAACAAGAATGTATGAATTGCATCAATGGTACGTGAACATTACCAAGACTTCCAATCGAGTGTCCCTCATGGTGAATGTCAAGGAGGAGCATTATTACCATGAGAAAGCTCTGGTCATTGAGTATCCAGAACTATTTCAATTATACAATCAAGACGCACTTGACAAGTCTATCGTCAGTTGCTATTGTCTGTAAGTGATCTCTTTCTGTAATTTAAGTCTCAAGCTAGTTATGTAGTGATAATTTTGATCAATCATTACATATAATTATCCTCACTATATTCTTTTCTGTGGTATTATGTGCAGGATGAAGATGTATGAAATGAAAAAATCTGGACGCTATGGCATTGGGTTCATTGACCCAAATACCATTAATGAGGACATATGGAAGCTTCCATTTTATCAAGCAGGTGTAGAGGAAAGCATGCTAGAGTTCTTGAAGCTCCTCAATAGCAATGAAGATATACTACTTCCTTACAACTTCCCCTGAGTCACATTGTCTTGTACTACAAATTCTGTTTTTGCTTACTAGCTAGCTACATGTTAATAATTAAGTGTATACAGTTTACGGTAGTTGATTAATTTTATGCACATGCCCGCTTAATTAAGACATGCAAACATGTGCGCATGCAGTTGGCACTGGGTCTTGATAGACATTAAAGTTGAGGAAGGAAAAGTTGAATTACTGGACTCACTAACTAATGAAGATAAAGACTTCACCATCGTGAAGGGGATAGTCAACAGGTAACTTCAATCATTATTAACTATATATATCTCGGCCTATTATTAGTTCGTCATTTCCTGATATGAACTATTTAATAACCCCTTTATTAATTTTCTTTGCCGGCGGGCAGGGCATGGGCAAAGTTCATCAAGGTGACTCCGGGCTACTGGAAACAAAAGTTGTTTTGGCATCGACCAAAGGTAAGTAATTAAGTAGTACTAGCTAGCTACCATCTATTTAATTCTTGTTTCAATATCATTAATTAATTATCATGCTTGATTAATCATTATCTGATTCAATTCCATTCTCGTAAAGGACCTGAAGAAGGCGTCGGGGAATAATCTGTGTGCATTATATGTTTGCGAAAACATTCGCATAATGACGTCCGGAAGGAGCAGATCTGATAGACAGGACTGGGTACATTTGTCAGAACACTATTCACACCATTATCGATATCTAGTCACACAACTAACACACATGCATATTGATCCTTCTTAACAGTTCAGAGACGTGCGGGATAAGCTCCTACCATCGGACCGCATACTAGCACTTCAAGAGGAAATAGCCGGATTTTTGCTCAACCAGGTCATAGATCCCAAAGGAGAATACTATTACCCGCTACCGCCCCCATGAACCACTTGTCATCGTGCTCCGGAGGCACCAAGGCAACATATGTAGGAGAAATTGTATATGTATATACATGTGTATGTGTGAATAATTAATGGTGTTGGTTGTGAGACATTCGATGATATATATATATATATATATATATATATATATATATATATATATATATATATATGTACATATATATATATATATATGCGGTTCTATGTATGAGAAAATCTATTTATATATATGCATAACGTGTACAATTTGTAGTATCGTGAAATACCAGCAAATAGAAAAAAATGGAATGAAAAATAAAGCAAAAAAAAACCCAAACATTTAGTACCAGTTGGTGTTACCAACCGGTACTAATGTCCTACGCGCACACGGGTCTGGCTCGTGCCACGTGGTGTCACTTTAGCGCCGGTTCGTGATGAACTGGTACTAGGGGGGGGGGGCTTTAGTCCCCACTCTTTAGTGCCGGTTGGCAAACCGGCACTAAAGGACGTTACGAACCGGCACTAAAGGCCGGTTCTGCACTAGTGCTATCAATCAGATCAAGTTGTATCATATACTTCCCTTTTTTGCTGGTCCTTATGTCTAAGATATCTCTTCTAGCTCCTGCTATAATTCCACCAGATTTGCCACATGAGGGGATCCAGACCCACTCAAAGCTATTAAAAGGATCATGTTTTCTCATACACTTAGGGGAGAAATTTTTCTTCATGGTTTCCTGGAGACCCATGAAATCAAGGGAATGGTCACTTATTAAGTAGAGAGGCAGGTAGCCATTCCTTTCTTGCCCACCCCTCTGCAGTTCGAAATGAGACCTCTCATTTGGAACAGTCTTTTTGTTTTTTGGACCTGGTAACCCTGCCAGGGGCCAGGGCAGAGTTACCAATATCTTTATTGTCGGCTGTCATTTTCTTTTGGCTTCTAGTCACAGGCCTAGATAGCTTGACAGTAGACCTGCCTTTTTTCTTTCTGCTCCCATATTTAGAAGAACAGAAATCCTCACCACAATATTCATCTTGTTCTAACCAAGATAGGCTAAGTGGGCTTGCTTTCCCAACCCATTAGTGGCCACCAGGTCATCCTCTTTCTCATGTTCCTTACCAATATTATTCTGTTTATTGAACAGATTTTTTCTAACATCATCTAGCTCATGCAGAATATTTATGCAAGTAAAATGATCATCTGTAATGAGAACCCCCATCTTAGTAGCTCTACTAATTAACTCAGCATCCCCCAAAGCAGCAAACGCATTTTTTCTAGGGTTGTGAGAGTTACCTTCTAAATTTTTCTTCTTGACCACATCCATAGCTTTTGCCATCATGTCTCCCTGTCCCCCTGACCACATCGAACACTGAACCTGCGGTTAATCTCAGGGATTAACAGCGGCGTGGGGATGATCTCATCATCACAATCATGAGATGGTAAGTGTAGCAGGTAGTCATCTGATACCTTCAGCTTTGGATCCACCTCTCCTGTAACTTCAGAGACCTGCGTAACACTAGTTACTACTTCTGCATAAGAACTTTTTTTCTTTGTCGAAGTAATTGTATTCACCTGTACTATCTGTATATTAGTACCCATGTCAGGCACTATTTCCTCATGATCAAAGCTTTTTTTTTTCATCTGACTTCAATTCTTATACCTCTTGAGAAGAATTCTCATTTGCCAACTTCTCAATAAACAGAGTCTTATCATCGTCGCTTCATAGGAGTCTGACAGCTCGTTATCCTCCTCTTTTTCGATCTCCTTTTCAAGAGGAAGTAGGTGACATGCCTTCCCTCGCCTGAAAGCAGATGTACCATGCTCAGCAGGAGCATGAGTACTCTTAGATGACTCAGTGACCTCATCCTGTCTCTTTCTTTTTGGGGTAGAGGTCAGGTTATGTTTCTGATCATTTTTTATATGCACAATATCTTCTTCCTATTAATGTATATTCATCAGTATATAATCCTTGTAATTATATCTGACAGATTAGCTACGATAGTTTCCTAGTTAGATTGATTGTTAGGATCCATTGTAATCTTTTGTATTTGGCAACCCAGATTGCCCTATTATTAATACTATGCAAGCCCGGGAGGTAATCTCACGGCAAATCATTCTATTGTTCTATGTAACCAGAGCCTCGATCCCTTCTCCACGCCATGGCTGGCACCACCACCGGCGCGCTCGTCACCACCACCGCCGGCCCGATCGTCTCCGGTCCCACCGCTTCCATGCCGTCGCTCGCCGGCCTCATCACCGTCCGGCTCACCCGCGCCAACTTTCTGCTTTGGAAGGCGCAGGTTATCCCAAACCTCACCGGCGCCGGCCTCTTCGGCTATCTCGACGGGTCTGTCCCCGCGCCACCGAAGACGATCGTCGTGGGCACCGGCGATGCCGCCCACTCGGCGCCCAACCCCGAGTACGAGCCCTGGCGGAGGACCGACCAGGCCGTGCTCGGCGTGCTCTTGTCCTCCATGATGGAGGAGGTGCTCGCCCAGATGACGCGAGCAACTTCCGCGGCGGCCGTCTGGTCCGCCCTTGGCGCCATGTTCGCCGCCCAGAACCGGGCCAGCGTGCGCCAACTTCGCACGCAGCTGTCGCAGACAAAGAAGAAGGACATGTCCGCGGCGGAGTTCTTCCACAAGATGACGAGCTATGCTGATGCGCTGGCCACCGTCGACGAGGTGTTGTCTGATGACGAGATCATTGGGCACATCATTGGAGGGCTGGGTCAGGAGTATGATCCACTCATGACGGCGTTGTCCATCTTCACTGGGGAAGTCAACCTATCTGATTTCTACTCCTATCTCCTCAGCTTTGAGGCACGGCAGGAGCAGCACGCCGCCAACCATGGCGACTTCTCTTCATCAGCCAACAACGTCGTCCACCAAGGCAACAGCCCGAGGCCCCGCGACAGCAGCCGCAGCAGCAACGGCGGCCGCAACAACAACGTCAACAGTGGCTACAATGGTGGCCACTATGGGCTATGGCAACCGTGGCAACAATGGAGGTCGCCACAACGGCAGCGGCGGCGGCGGCGGTAGAAACCGTCGTCTTCCAAGATGCCAAATATGCCGCGATGAGGGGCACTACGCCATCGACTGTCGCGAGCGCTACAATCATGCCTACCAGTCGGATGGGCACCGCAGCGGCAACATGGTGACATACGGCCCCCGCGACAACAACTGGTACCTCGATACTGGTGCCACAGACCACCTCACCAACGACCTTGACCGCTTGACGATGCACGAGCGCTATGGTGGAAAGGATCAAGTTCAAGTTGCAAATGGTGCAGGTTTGGAAATTTCTCATATTGGTCATACTAAACTTACTGGCTCAAGTGATCCTATCCACCTTAATAATGTGCTGCATGTCCCTGACATTCATAAACATCTACTTTCTGTTTATCGCCTTGTTTCGGATAATCGAGTGTTTGTCGAATTTCACAAATATTTCTTTTGTGTGAAGGACAAAATAACGAGGAGGGTTCTTCTTCACGGTAGAAGCCGCCGTGGTCTCTACCCTATCCCATATGGTCGGCCGTCGTCATCGTCATCTTCGCGTCAAGCTTTTTCCGGAGTCCGGTCTTCATCGAGTTAGTGGCATCATCGTTTGCGCCACCCTTCGAATAATGTAGTTGAGTCCGTCCTTCGGTCAAATAAACTCCCTTGTTCGTCAAGTCATGATACTTTCGTCTGTGACGCGTGTCAACGCGCCAAAAGTCATCAATTACCTTATAATAATTCATCTCGTGTTTCTTCGAAGCCACTTGAGCGTATTCATACCGATGTGTGGGGGCCTGCCCTCGCCTCCTCTGGAGGTTTCAAATTTTATGTAAGCTTTGTTGATGACTTTAGCCGTTTTACCTGGATTTATCTTCTTAAACATAAATCTGATGTCGAACAAGTTTTTTACAATTTTCAGGCCTATGTCGAACGACTCCTCAACACAAAAATCCGTGCGGTACAATCTGATTGGGGCGGTGAATACCATCGCTCGCATGCATTTTTTCAGCGTGTTGGTATTTCTCATCGCATATCATGTCCACACACATCCCAACAAAATGGTATCGCCGAACGAAAGCACCGCCACTTGGTTGAAACCGGACTTGCTCTCCTCGCTCACTCTAATCTTCCACTGCGTTATTGGGATGAAGCTTTTCTCACCGCGTGTTATTTGATCAACCGCATGCCTAGCCGGAGTCTCCAAAACATGCCACCACTCACACGCCTCCTTAACATCACTCCCGATTACTCTTTTCTTCGCATATTCGGATGTGCGTGTTGGCCTAGTCTTCGCAAATACAACTCTCGGAAACTTGAGTTCCGATCCAAGATGTGCGTTTTCCTTGGATATAGTCCGTGTCATAAAGGATATAAGTGTCTTGATAAATCCACTGGTCGCATCTATATCTCTCGAGATGTTGTCTTTGAAAAAGTTTTTCCTTTTGCGACTAGTGCATGTCCTGATTTATCTCTCTTAAATCCTCCTGTGTCATTTCCATCAAATGAGCCAGTAGTTCAGGATGCTAATGTGATAAATTACAACTTGTCCTTTTTGTTTCATGAGTCTTATCCTGCAGGTAGAGAGAGCAGCGCTACAGGGGCGACCAGCGCGATGGACGTGCATGCTACACTCCCATGCGCTCAACCCGCCAGCGCAATGCAGCTGGCTGCTGGCCCAGCTCCCGCTACACAGCCGCTCCCTGCTGAGCCGGATGCGGCCCAGTCGTCGCCCGAGCTGGAGGCGACTAAGTCACCCGAGCCAGCGTTGCTCGTGCGCGTGACCCAGCAGGGTGCCTCCACGTCCGATGCGGCTACTGGGCAAGCCGCACCTGACGCGACTGATCGCGTGCCTGTGCGCGTCGACGCGGCCACTGGAGCATCGGCAGATGCTCCCGTCTCGTCGTATGCGCCTTCGACTGCACCCGCTCCAGTGCATGCTCGCACCCGACTACAGAACAACATTCGACGTCCGAAGATTGCCACCGATGGTACTGTCCGCTACAATCCGTATCGACGCAGTTTCGGTGCCGTCGTCTCTGTTCCGACTACGCACCGGCAAGCTCTTGTTGATCTTGATTGGACAGCTGCCATGCGAGAGGAGTTCTCAGCTCTTCAGAGCACGGAAACATGGTCGCTTGTGCCTCGTCCTCCCAGCACCCACGTCGTCAGTTGTAAGTGGATCTTCAAGCTCAAGGAACGGTCTGATGGCTCTCTTGATAAATACAAAGCTCGTTTGGTTGCTCGTGGATTCACTCAGCAATATGGTGTTGATTATGTTGCCACTTTTAGTCCGGTTGTTAAACCGGCCACTGTTCGCTTCGTGTTGTCACTTGCTGTATCGCAGCGCTGGTGCTTGCGTCAGATTGATGTTAGCAATGCGTTTCTTCATGGTCTGCTCGATGAGGATGTGTACATGCAGCAGCCACCGGGTTTTGAGGACCCTCGGTATCCCCATCATGTTTGCAAGCTTCAAAAGTCTATTTATGGGCTCGAACAGTCCCCCCGGGCATGGTACTCTCGTCTTAGTGATCGGCTGCACCAGCTTGGTTTTCATTCATCCAAGGCCGTCACCTCCCTCTTCATTTTTCGGCGAGGAGCTGTGACTATTTACATGTTGGTCTATGTTAATGATATTGTCATTGCTGGCTCTTGCTCTCGTGCAGTGGACCGTTTGCTTCACGCTCTAGCTAGGTCCTTTCCCATCAAGGGCCTCGGTTGTCTTTCTTACTTCCTTGGGATTGAAGCCACCTACAATTCAGGGGGAATATTATTGTCTCAGCGGAAGTATGCTGATGATCTTCTTCACCGTGCCCATATGGAGAATTGCAAGGAGGTTTCTACTCCCATGTCAGTCACCGATAAGTTGGCAGCAGATCTTGGTACTCCCCTCAACGATGATGATGCCTTCCGCTATCGCAGTATGGTTGGAGGATTGCAGTACCTTACCCTTACTCGTCCTGATATTTCATTTGCTGTCAATAAGGTGTGCCAATATTTGGCCAAACCTACTAGTGTGCACCGGGAGGCGGTCAAGCGCATACTAAGGTATATCAAGGGTACTCTGGCCACTGGACTCTCCATTCGCCGTTCAAGCTCCACACTTCTCAATGTCTTTACTGATGCTGATTGGGCAGGATGTGTTGATGATAGACGCTCTACAGGTGGTTTTGTCATTTTCCTTGGACCCAATCTCATTTCATGGAGTGCTCGGAAGCAACCCACAGTCTCAAGATCTAGTACCGAGGCAGAGTACAAAGCGCTTGCAAATGGCACAGCTGAAGTTACTTGGGTGCAATATGTGCTTACGGAACTAGGAGTGTTCCTACCGCGACCATTGATTTTATGGTGTGATAATTTGGGTGCCACCTATTTGAGTGCAAATCCAGCATTTTATGCGAGGACAAAGCATATTGAGGTGGATTTTCACTTTGTGAGAGAAAAGGTGGCGCAAGGAGCATTGGATGTCCGATTTGTGTCATCCGGTGATCAAGTTGCAGATGCTTTCACTAAACCTGCAACAAAGTTCATGCTGGAAAAATTACGACGCAATCTCAACCTTGTGGCCGGTTGAGATTGAGGGGGTATATTAATGTATATTCATCAGTATATAATCCTTGTAATTATATTTGACAGATTAGCTACGATAGTTTCCTAGTTAGATTGATTGTTAGGATCCATTGTAATCTTTTGTATTTGGCAACCCAGATTGCCCTATTATTAATACTATGCAAGCCCGGGAGGTAATCTCACGGCAAATCATTCTATTGTTCTAACTCTTCCCTCGCTGGATTTCTCACCAGGACCTCTTCCACTTCATATTGGAATTCGTAAAATCACC
>NC_041383.1:8755523-8780996 GCF_002162155.2 Triticum dicoccoides | reverse complement strand
CCTCAGCAGAACCAGGAAGATTAGCAATACTACGGCACCCAATTTTAGCTCGGACCGATGAGGGACGCTTAATTGTTGACATATGAATTTCAAGAGTCACCCCAACAAGGCCACCAGCAAAGGCCACGTTCTTGTCAAATCTTTTATTGAGAGGAATCTTACTAATTTTGACCCAGGCAATCTCAAGTAAACCCTCACAATCCATGTCATCAGACAATGGAGTGATCCTGAACCACTGTTTGGTGCTTCTTGAGATTAATGTACTCCACAAAAAGAGCACGCTCAACCTCTCCCACATTAGGAAACCTCATGACATATTTGTTAGGGGCTATGGGATGAGGAGGGCATCTCCACCCCTGCCCAATATACACCCCCATGCCATCCTGTAAATCTTGCTTAGATATAACTCCCTCTACAATAGTGATGAGCACATTGGTATTCTCTCTCTGTGGTTGTCTCTCCACACTATAATCAGGAAAATAACATAAACCCTGCCCCTTAGACTGGAAACCACACATAGCAGGAATGCAATCCCAAGGCAGTAAATCAGTGCAAATCACAGACAAATGGCCTTTCTTCTTACAACGCTAGCACAAGGCCTGAGGGCATCTAGCAGTGTAATGACCAGCAGTATTGTAGATCTGGCACGCATCAGGGGTAGAGTTATGGTTACCAGCGTGGGTGTGTGGGTCTCGCCTCGCAGCAGGCGCAGGCGACTTCCCCTGAGGCCGGCGCGTGGTCTTGTCCCTGCTGTCGCTGTCGACAGCAGCTGACCAGTGATCTGGACGCGTCGGCCCCGATCAACCTGCTCCCACCGTGGCGTTCCACTTGTCGAAGCCCGTGTCGCCGGAGCCAGATGTCCTGGTGGTCGAGGATTGCACCACATCCTCCTTGCGCTTCCATACGTTGTTGTCCCGGCCATGGCTGCCGCCGCGGTTGAAACGCCCCGCCCCGCGACCATGCCTGCCAGTGCCGAAGCCATCCCCCCTCATCTCACCGCCTTCGTGACCTTGTCTGGGATTTGGAAGTTTTGGTGGAGGTGGGGAAGCGGCGACCTGAGCAAAGGATCGAGGGTCGCCGCGAATCTTGCCCTCCCACCACGAAAAGGAGGGAGGAACCCTAGTTTCTCTCCTCTGCGGCGCCTCCCAGAGATGGAGCAGGCACTCGTCTAGATCTGAAAACGCGGAGTGAGAGCGCGGCAGCAGCAAATTAGTACCTAGGGCGTAGGCCGAAACCCTAGCTTCTGGAAGATCTAGGCGGTCGATGTTCGCCGCTCCCACGGGTCGAGGATCCAGGTCATGGCGGCCGGGGCCACACCCGAGCACCCCTGGTCCCGCATCCGGTCGTGGTGGAGGTCGAGGTGGCCCGTGCACGACCACATCCACCTTGTCCCCGTGTACCGCAACTACTTTCTCCTGATGTGCACGGCCGTACGCCCCGCCGCCTCATTAGCGTTCGTCGGAACACCGCGAGCCGAGCCGATCACCGGTAGATGATCTTCAATCCTGGTGAAGTGGCACGGGAAGGAGACGAAACAACCTACATCGATCCGCTCCCCCTCGTGCACGTAGCGTGCATCTATCGTGCACCCCCGCGAGTCGAGGAGGACGAGCCGCTGAATGTCACAGCGGAGGAAGATTTCGCCATCGTGGAACATGGCGGTGCGGTGCACCAGGTCGGCCGCGTACGCCACCCGCCACCGCGTGTCTCAGGCAGCCGGGAGCTGTTACACATTTCTCACGTTCAATGGTGTGCGCCCATCCGTTGTAAACCATAAAAGAAGGATCGACGAACCATAGACGCCCATTGAAAGATTCTTAGGAGTGAAACCATGCTAGTAGCTACCAAGTACGTGGTAGAGACGGTGCATGTTCCGCTGCACGACATATAGTCAAACTCTTGGCGCAAAAGTTAGGAAACCATGGTGTCTTTGGCCTGCCCGCCGTCTTAATCTAACTGGCCTGTACTATCTGCTTGTAATATAATTGTACTGCTGAGGCTGCTTTATGTAGAAATATGGGTGGTATTAGGTGGATTGGACGTGCTCCTCGGGGTTACACAGAACCCTGCAGCCTTGGAGCATATAAATTTCATCGAGATGCCCAAAAAAGGCACGGCAAGGGTTAACTTTCAAAACGTCTCTTCGATAATTGTATGTACTACTCCCTCCGTTCCCAAATAATTGTCTTTCTAGCCATCTCAAATGGACTACAACATACGAATGCATGTCGACATGTTTTAGAGTGTAGATTCACTCATTTTGCTCCGTATGTAGTCACTTGTTGAAATCTCTAAAAAGACAATTATTTAGGAAAGGAGGGGGTAGTATACTAGAATGGGATCTCCATCACACCCGAGCTAAGTGCACGCAACAGTGAAGGAAGCAGTACAACTCATGTAAATCAAATCGATCATTAAGTGGTTGTTTGGAACTTTGGATACCGGATATTACTATTCTCCGTCTGGGTTTTGGAATTCTAGCTAGGTTTTGGAGGACCAAAATTTCTAAATCCACAGGTTGGTTGGAGTAGCCAAACTTAGATTTATTCTTAGATGTTTTCCTTGTTTATATGGATATAAATTAGATTCTGTTTAATCCAGCTATCCGAACAACACCTGAAGTAAAATGACAAAGACGAGAGTACATTCATCGCGTTAGAGACTAAGAATAGCATTACAATAATAGTTAAGAGCATGCATGAAACCATGCTACTACCTAGCAACTGCTTAATGATCTTCAGGTAATTTAACTAGATCCACCACATGTCACAAACTCATAGACATGTGAAAAAGGACCCGACCGAGGAGTTTATTCTCAAACGGTTCTGTCGTTAAATCTGGCTCAAGGTGCACACACTACGAACAAACTACCAAAGCTACTACCCCCTCAATTACCATGGAAGTAGAGATTGGGAATAGCAGTACACTAGGTAGTTTCATTCCTGAGAGGATGCCATCAAGCGCAATCTCGCTTGAGGTGATGGAAATGGCAATGGAGGCCCCTATACAAAGCAAGAAGGTTCCGTCGGAGTACATCCTGCGGAAGTACCTCCTGATGCTGGCAACTCTGGTGGCGACGGTGACATACGGCATGGGGTTCAACCCGCCGGGGGGTGTCTGTGTGGCAAGATAGCATTGACGACCACCTTGCCGGCGAACCAAACGTCCGGAGTGGCACCAACAACCTCCGGTACATGGTGTTCTTCTACTGCAACATGCACCTTCGCGTTGGCTTCTTCGGAGGGTAGCAGTCGCTCTATCACCGAATCAAACTGCCTGATGGGTGATTGGCATAAAAAATATGGATATACCTGACGCATCACGTGATATGCACTCAGCCAAAGTAGCAAACGCATCCTCATCGCCCAACCGGAAAAGTACAGTGATGTGTTAATTAACAGGAGAGAAATCGTCTGTTTACGATGATGCATATACGTATTATTGTCTTGGGTTAGCGGGACGACAGGAGAGATAATTTAGGAAAAGGGATCATAAACTAACCTAGCCATGCATGCATGCTCATGCTAGAGAAGAGACAAGAGTGCACGGTGGTCAACGAGGCCATCTGTGCGACAAGCTAGGATTATTTAGCTTCGATCTGCAGACTGGCAACCTCCGAGCACAAGTGGAATGAAGAAACGAATGTAAGCAAACACCATTAATTGGACGTGCATGTGGGTGCAGATTTCCCCGGCTTGAAGCAGCACAACTTTTTCCTTTTTCTTTTTCAATTGACAGTGTACTACTAGTCATAAGACCAGCAGTTAATTAACCATATGCCGCGCGGTTTACAGTCTCATATACCCATTGTGCGTGAAAAAAGAAAAAATGCTGCAGATTTTTTTTTGAGTTTCTTGTTTCTTTTACTCCTCTAAAGTTGTACTAAGTCAGCAACAATCAATATGAATCACAAGGAGTAACTGAGTTCATCCATTTTTTTCCCATTACTTTCATATCCAAATAAAAGTCTAATTAACGAAAAAGGGTTTCCCCCTGCTTTGTATTACAAAGCAACCAACCGATACAACCGACGATAGGGGCTGGGACGGAAGCAGCACAAACACGCCCAAAAAGAAAAGAAAGAGAAAAAAGAAAAGAAACAAATGCCGATAACGGCGGATCGACAAAAACGACGAAGCCTCGTGACCGCTGCGTCCACCAGAGATCACCCACCAAGTTCCAAGACTCCGAAGTGCCTGTACCCAACAACACCTCCAAGAAGGGACGCGACGATGACGACGCTGCTGCCAAGGGTTTCCCCCGGTACACGGCGAGGAGAGAGGAAGGGTAGCCCCGACGCCCTCCAAGAAGGTCCGGCGGCAACCTCAGGCGCCACCGCGTCGGTGTCGGCCAAGCCAACAAAGATTTCTCCCGATCCCAGCCTCTCCCTCAGGCACTCCGGAGCTCGCCACCAGACCGACCACCACCCTGCGCCAACACGAACACGAAGCTTCCCACGCTGTCTCACCACAGCATCGCGAAGATGGTCTGCACAACGGAGAAGAGGAGCCGGGACTAGAGCAACAGCACCATCGGCATACGGGAGGGCCCCACCTCCACCGTCCACGACGGTAGCCGACCGGACGCCATGGCAGGAGCCTACCGGGCCCGTGGCCCCACAGGCCCGGCCGGGCCCTCAAAGGACCGGACAGCTCCCGCCTCCGCGCAGCAGCTGGTACGCCGCCGGCGTCGCTGACCCAGTCCAAGCCGCTCCCCAGCCTCCTCATACAGAGAGCGTCGCGGTTGCGCCGAAACCGACCCGCAAGGACCCAGAAGGAACCCTACGGGCCCAGATCTGGACCGGGGACGGCCCCGGCCGGCCAGCACCACCGGACCACGCCGCCGCCAAGAGGCGGCACCACCAAGGAGAGCACCGCCGGCCTCCACACCAGGACGATGGACCGCCACCGGCCGAAGCGCACCGCTGCCGGCCATCACCGCCCGAGCAGGGGAGGACCGCGCGCGGGGAAGGGCAAGCCCACCGCCGCCAGCATCACGCGGCTGAGGGCCGGCGGCGCAGGCTGACGGCGGCGGGGGGAGGGATGCGCGCGGAGGCAGGGCCCCTGGCCGCCTCGCTCGGGGAGGCGGCGTGGGGGTACAGGGGCGAGGAGGGAGGGGGGGAAGGGGAACGGGGGAAGGAGGGGGCTGGCGGCGGCGGCGGGCTCCGGCCGCCGCGGAGGCGGCTCCGCGCGGGGGAGCCGGCGGCGGCGGCGGGGAACCCTAGGGGGCGGGGGAGCGGGAGTACTGACTATTGTTGTCCCTAAGTTTCTATTGCTAAACCAGCATTCCAGTCTGCACTGCGCCACACAACACATTCACCCTCGAGGTGTTTTGTTACCTGCATACTTTCAGCCCAATGGAGCCTATTTGGTTGCCTCCATTTACCCCAATCGTATCCTTCTCGTAGTGTAAATTGCAGTAGAAGAGTCTGCATATGAGAAAATGATCGATCTAGGCTTTTCTCTAAAGCCTGGTCGTAGGGTGCTTTGAGCTTCATGTCATGCAGTTCCAGGCGTCGCGAGGGTTCAGCAGGTTTCCGTCGCTGTGGTCCAGGCCGGGCGACTCGGATCCCTCCCCTGATGGCGGGACGGGGGGATGTTGCGGCCTCCGGCCCCAACATGCAGGCGCTCGCCGGAGTGACACCGGCGGCCCTTGGAGGCGGTGTTGCACAAGGCCAGCGTCCGGTGCTGCCGGCTGGCCGTGGTGAGCCAAAGGGGCCGCGACCTACGGCTGCGGCCGGACGAGGCACCCCGCCAGGGCCGAGACCTGCAAAGGCTGTGGGGGCCGTGCCAGCCGCCGGGCGCGGTGCTCAAGGTCTCTGGCCACTGGCGCCGGCTACTTCTCTGCCGATGGCTGTGGGGCGTGGTGCTCAAGGACTCCGGCCGCCGGCGCCGACTGCTACTCTGCCGATGGCTGTGGGGCGCGGTGCTGCTCCGCCGAGGCCGCCGCCGACTGCGCTTGTGGCTGCACCCCGAGGTCAATGGGGGGATGATGGCTACGATGCTTATGGGACTGGCCAGCACCGTGGCTCTTCGTCCACGGGTGACGGTCGTGGTTATGCTTGGCAAAGTGATGGGTCAGTTGAGAGGCCATTCTTGGGTCCTTCAGGCGGCTTCGTTGAGGGGCCTTCTGATCCGGGTCATCGGCAGCGAGGAGGTTTTCACAATTGCTTGCCGCCGAGAGGGAGATCGGGTGGAATCTTACTCGACGTTAGGTGCGAAGCGCTTGAGGTTTGCAGTGTGGTTATGGGTGACTTTGCAGTCAAGTTTCGGGTGCGGTCGAAGGAAGATGGGTTTAATTGGGCTCTGGTTGCAGTATATGGTGCTGCGCAACCCGAGCTCAAGCCCGAGTTCTTGGCTGATCTCGTTCGGATTGGTGGTTCCGAGCAGTTGCCTATCCTGGTGGGGGGTGATTTCAATATAATTAGAAGGCGTGAGGATAAGAACAATGATAACTTTGATGGCAGATGGTCGTTCATGTTCAATACTATCATTGAAAGTTTGGACCTAAGAGAAATTGAGCTCTCGGGTAGAAAATTCACCTGGGCTAACACGCTGCCAAATCCGACGTATGAGAAGTTGGATCATGTGTTGGCCAGTGTCGATTGGGAACAGAAGTTCCCTCTAGTAACAGTCCAGGCCTTGTCCCGTGGTATTTCTGACCACACGCCGTTATTGGTGGACTCTAGTGAGCCCACCCACCTGGGGAACAAAAATGTGTTCTCCTTTGAGTTGGCTTGGTTTGAACGAGAAGGCTTTCTTGATCTCGTGGCCAGAGAGTGGGCTAAGGATTCAGGAGGGAAGACTGCGCTTCAGCGCTGGCAGAATAAGATTAGGCATTTGAGGAGTTTCCTGTTTGGGTGGGCTAAGCATCTTAGCGGGATTTATAAGGTCGAAAAGGAAAGGCTCCTTTCCCTTATTCATTCCCTGGATGTAAAAGCAGAAACCACGATGCTGCCGGCCACGGAGCTTCATGCCAAGCTTGATGTGGAATTGAGGCTGAAAGAACTTCTTAGGGAAGAAGAGTTGAAGTGGGCGTTGCGGGCCAAGGTCCGGCGAGTAGTCCAGGGGGACGCGAACACTCAATTCTTTCACATGATCGCTAATGGTAAGCATCGAAAGAAGAGGATCTTTCAGCTTGAGCAAGATGAGGGTACAACTGTAGGACAGGAAAACCTAAAATTGTACATTACCGAGTACTATAAGCAGCTGTTTGGCCCTCCAGAAGAGAACCGTGTGTCGCTGGTTGAGTCCATGGTTGAGGATGTTCCTCAACTCACTGCGGTGGAGACTGATATTCTTGCGGCCCCTTTCTCCGAAAAAGAGGTGTTGGAGGCCATTACGCAAATGAAAAATAACAAGGCGCCGGGCCCCGATGGATTTCCAGCGGAGTTTATAAGAAATGCTGGCACATCATTAAAGGGGATTTGTTGCCTTTGTTCAATGATCTGTTTGCTAGACAGCTTCATCTTTTTCAGCTCAATTTTGGAACGATCACCCTTCTTCCTAAGAAAACAGAGGCGGTGAGAATTGAGCAATTCAGGCCAATCTGTCTTCTTAATGTTAGTTTCAAAATTTTCACCAAGGTCGGGACCAATAGGCTCACACAGATCGCGCATGCTGTTGTGCAGCCTACCCAAACTGCTTTCATGCCGGACAGGAATATCCTTGAGGGGGTAGTGGTCCTTCATGAAACGCTCCATGAAATCCACACGAAAAAGCTGGATGGGGTTGTTTTCAAAGTGGATTTCGAAAAAGCGTACGACAAAGTCAAATGGCCATTCCTTCAACAGGCCTTGCGTATGAAGGGTTTTGATGAGGCTTGGCGACGCCAGGTAGAATCCTTTACGCAAAAAGGGAGTGTTGGAATTAAAGTAAATGATTATATAGGGCATTATTTCCAGACACACAAAGGCCTGAGGCAAGGAGATCCAATGTCCCCTATTTTGTTCAACATTGTGGTTGACATGTTGGCAATTATCATAGGTAGGGCAAAGGAGGCCGGTCAGGTGGGTGGCTTGGTGCCCAACCTAGTTGATGGGGGTGTGTCCGTTCTGCAGTACGCTGATGATACAATCATCTGTATGGAGCATGACCTGACAAAAGCGAGAAATATGAAGCTGGTGTTATGCTTATTCGAACAATTGACCGGGTTAAAGATTAACTTTCACAAAAGCGAGTTGTTCTGCTTTGGTAGAGCCAATGAGGAACAAGAGGCTTATAGGCAATTGTTTGGATGTGAATTAGGGGCTTTACCTTTTACTTACCTAGGTATACCCATTCACCATCGTAAGCTAACGAACAGAGAGTGGAAATGCATCGAAGATCGGTTTGAAAAGAAACTTAGTTGCTGGAAGGGCAAACTTATGTCATATGGAGGCCGGTTAATTCTTATTAATTCGGTGCTCACGAGTATGCCGATGTTCCTACTATCTTTCTTTGAGGTTCCAGTGGGGGTTAGGAAAAGGCTGGACTTCTACCGATCAAGATTTTTTTGGCAGAGTGATGAACTTAAGAGAAAGTATAGACTCGCCAAGTGGGATGTTATTTGTCGACCAAAGGACCAAGGGGGTTTGGGTATCGAGAATCTTGAGGTCAAGAACATATGTCTGCTTAGTAAGTGGCTGTATAAACTTTCAGTTCAGACTGACGCAACTTGGGCGCAGATTCTCCGCAACAAGTATCTGCATTCAAAAACTTTGTCACAGGTGACAGTGAGACCAACTGATTCGCCGTTTTGGAAGGGGCTTATGATAGTTAAGGCAACCTTCTTTAATAGAACAAAGTTTATTGTCGGTGATGGTAATGATACACGGTTCTGGGAGGATACTTGGCTGGGCGATACACCATTGGCACTACAGTACCCAACCCTGTATCGTATTGTCCAGCGACGTGATGCGCTAGTTGCAACGATTATGCAGTCCATTCCCCTTAATATTCAGTTTCGGAGGGTGCTTGTTGGTGATAGATGGGAAGCTTGGCTTCATCTGGTGCGTAGACTGATGGAAGTCCAGCTAGCTCATCAGCCCGATCAGTTGTGTTGGAAACCTACTAGGTCTGGACAATTTACTGTTAAGTCGATGTACATCGATGTTATTAACTCGACTGTCATTCTAGTTCCAAACATGTTTGGAAAGTAAAAGTTCCTTTGAAAATTAAAGTGTTTATGTGGTTTGTCCATAAACAGGTTATTTTAACAAAGGACAACTTGGTTAAGCGCAATTGGACAGGATCTACTAGGTGTAGTTTATGTGATCAGGACGAGACCATTAAGCATCTCTTCTTTGACTGTCCGTTGGCAAGAATTCTGTGGCGCACCGTGCAAATTGCCTTTAACATTACTCCTCCGAGTTCTGTCGGGTCGTTATTTGGAACGTGGCTGGATGGGATAGAGTCTGATACAGCTAGACATATTCGTGTAGGAGTTTGTGCGTTGTTATGGGCAATTTGGAACTGCAGAAATGATTTGGCTTTTAACAGAATAACTACTATTCATTTTTTGCAGGTTGTATTCCGTGCTACGACGCTGATCCGTATGTGGTCCTTACTCACTCCGACGGAGGCCAGGGAGCATTTGGTTACTGGATCTGTCCGCTGGGAGATGGTAGCGCGGGATATCTTCAACCGGTTTGGATGGCGGTCATGTAATAGGATAGACAATTAGTTTTCCTATCTTTATTTTGCCAGCCGGTTGTGGCTTTATGGCCTTTGCTTGTTTTGGCATCGAGGCTCTTTGTGAGCTCGCCTTTATTTTATTTCAAGACTTTATAACATTGTTGAACCTATTTTATTTATTTAAGTGGCCGTATGCATCTTCTGATGCAGAGGCCGGGGAGTCCCCCTTTTCAAAAAAAAGTTGCAGGCAAGCATGCGGGTAAGCAAACAGCAAAAACTTGGCCCTCTGGAGCCTGTATGAGCATCATGCAGGTAGCCAAACAGGCCCGCAGTGTCACAGCCCAGCCACAAAGCAATACAAGCTTTTAATAGGAGTCTATGGCCCAGTTCTTTTACCAGAATCTAAGGATTCTCTCAGAATCTGCCCCCCTACCCAGCTTCTCCCATAATCTTTGAGCTCCATTTATTTTACAATCCTATCTAGTTAGGGTCTAAGTAGATAGGATTGGAAAACGAATAGGGCTCAAAGATTCTAAGAGAAACTGGGTAGGGTCGGATTCTGGCAAAAGAACTGGGCCTATGTTCCGCTCTCGGCATATAATCAAAGTACTCGATCCTGGGGCAAACAATGGCAAACCAAAGTGCTTTTAGCTGGCCGGTGTTAGTATTTAATCTTATTACAGTCTACTGGTAGTTTTCTGGTATTGCTTAGGGTGGTATCCGAGATGGAGTGCTCCTTGATGGGTTACAGACTTACAACACTTGCCTGCAGCCCACTTAAAAATTCATCGAGATGTGAGGAAAAGACAGTTTGTTTTTTAAGCAGCTCCGTGCTTAATTTGAAGCCGCATCACGCGAGGTGGAGGAACGGCGTAATCAGTACTACTCCCTCCGTTCGGAATTACTTGTCCTAGAAATGGATGTATCTAGATGTATTTTAGTTCTAGATACATCCATTTCCGAGACAAGTAATTCCGAACGGAGGGAGTACTTAGTACTGCATAAGCTAGTTGGCACTCACATTCTTCATGGCATTAGAGATTGAGAGTAGTAGCAGTGCACTAGGTAGCTTAACTGCTGAGGGATTGGCATCAAGCTCAAGCTCGCCTGAGGTAGTGGCAATGGCAGTAAACTGCGAAAAGATTCCACCAGAGTACATCCTGCGGAAGTACCTCCTGATGCTAGCCACGCTGGTGGCGACGGTGACGTACGGCGCAGGGTTCAGCCCGCCGGGAGGGGTGTGGCAAGCCAGCATCGACGGCCACCTTGGTAAGGGCCGTGGGGGCGCGGTGGATCCTGGTAAGGACCGTCGGGAGGGCTGCGTTGTTAGTCGTTCCTTTGAGATTTGTTAGGATTTGTATCCTGCTCAGAAAGGTGAGACAAGCGGCGGCAGGCAGGTGAGGATTTTTTTCTGAGATGTTTTTCTAGACGAAGGCATGGACTATGTATTTTTTTGAGATGGAAACATGAGTATAACTTTCTCTCAAGCGGCGCCAGATGGTGGCACCCAAACCACTAGTATTACAAGAAAGTGTACCATTAAGGGTACACTTGTAGGGGATGGAGAGGTGTGAAAGGAGGGTAGCAGTGCTCTTTAGTCATCCTATATCCCCAAACGAAACAGCCATATTGCATCCAAGATATGGATATGCCCTACTCATTGTGCGGTATCCAATCAAGAGATAACTTAAGAAAATGGATCATAAACTAGCACGGTCATGCTCATGCAAGAGTGAGAAGACAAGAGTACACGGTCAACGAGGCCATCTTTCAGACCAGCTGGAGTACTAGGATTGTTTAGCTTCAATCTGCAAACTGGCACCCTCGAAGCACAACCGGGGACAAGGAACTAAATATAACCAAAAAACATTGCACATGGCATGGGTGCAGATTCCTAGCACGAAGCAAAAAACCTCTTTCCTTTTTTTCCTTTTCCTATTGACTGTCTAGTACTAGTGATAACATCAACAATGAACCTTTGTGCATAAAATTTTCAGTTAATTATAACCATCTACTTCGTTGTTGACCGTCCCATATTCCGCTCATTCATAAAAGAAAGGAAAATGTTGAGGAAATTAATGATGCTTTCCTATTGAGTTTCTTGTTTCTTTCAACAGAGTTCTTCTTTCTCATTTCTTCTGCCATCAAATGAAGTTTAATTTCTCCCACTAGCAATCCAGTCATTCCAGTCTGTTAATCAAATATGTGGCAAGTGTTACTTTATCTCGGTTACTGAAATAGCATTGCGCCGCACAACACATTCATCCGGTGTCTACGGAAGAGATGGGGCATGTTCTCTTCGTCGACGACATATAATCAAGGTACTCGATTTTGACGCAAACAATTGCACACCACTGTGCCTTTAGCTGGCCGGTCTTAATTAGCCTTTTAACCTTACAGGCTAATGATAGTTATTTCTAGTATTGGTTAGGTTAGGGTGGTATTCAATGGAGTTCTCCTTGATGGGTTACAGTAAAGGTCGTGCATCCCATATACAAAATTTCATGGGGATGTGAAAAGGGACAGTTGTTTTCAAAACAGTTCCTTGCTTAATTTGAATCTGCATCACGCACAGTGCAAAAAGGTTCCGTTGGAGTACCTCATGATGCTGGCTAGGCTGATACGAGGACATCTTGTGAACGTGAAATAGGAGTGACATTAGCGTTTAAACAAAGTGTATTCTACGAGGGTGTCATGTTATAAAATGTTTAGAGATGGGAGTATAATTTAGATGGACCAAGAGGACTAGAAATACAGATACCCACGTCTCCTCCGCAACAGCAGCGGCTCGAGCACCAGCGACTGCGCAAAAGGTACTCTTTTACAGTTTACTCATCTCCTGTCTGCCGTTTGCCTTCGATCTATCCAGTGCACAACTCTTTTTTCTTTTTAGTTCTTTCCTTTCAGGGCGACCTTTTGTCATTGTTCTTTTCTTGTGGTTTTTATGCGTGGATTATTGTGATTCAGCGCTCGATTCTACCGGTTTGCCTTGTGTTGTCACTGCATCCATTTGAAAGAAGATTGTGATCTGGAGGAGGAGAGTTGCTGCTCAGTCATATGCTATTGTTCGACATCTACTACTCTGGTGGAGTCTGGATTGCTGTATTATTGAATTTGAACCAAGCAAGGTAATGAATTCGTGTTCTGTTACTTTCAGATCGGATCAAGTACGTACAGGGCTTTCCTCTGAAAATGGCTAAAGAGTATGAGTCCCGAACACTGCCGCATGTACACTCCAGCAACTAATTCACCCCACCTGGACCATATTTTCCGCTAGGTAGTTCTAAGAAGATAAGATTCTCTAACGACCTTCATTTTTCGACAAAGAGTGGATTCCCTAACGACCTTCGTGGTAGAAACTTGTATAACCATTTACATTCGATTATTAGTATGTGGTCACTTTTAATGGCTTAGTTTGACTGCCATGTTGGTTGCGATATTGTCCCCATGGTTTATTGCATGTGTACTCCTTTTTAAGGAAATATATGTATCTACTTCAACTAATTTGATTGTAATATATGGTGATCCTCTCGTGTGCATTCAGTGGTCACTGATGGCTGGAGTGGTGCGCCTATGGAACGAGTGGGAGGTCCAAATCCTAATGCTTGCAAGCTTCATGCTGCAAGTGTTCCTGCTCCTATTCGCAGGGAGGCGTCGGCAGAACATCTCCGTCGTCCCACGGACCCTCCTATGGCTAGCATACCTCCTGGCTGACTCCACAGTGATATACATACTCGGCCACATGTCAATTTGCAGCAAGTCCCACGAGAAGCAACAGCTCATGGCGTTCTGGGCGCCGTTCTTGCTGGTGCATCTCGGTGGCCAGGATACCATCACCGCCTACTCCATAGAAGACAACCAGCTGTGGCCGCGCCACCTGCTCTCTCTGGTGGTGCAGGCATTAGGAGTAGGTTATGTCTTCTACAAGTATGTCGCTGGTAGCTGGACCTTGTTCACAGCCGCAGCTCTGGTATTTGTGGCCGGTGTTCTTAAGTATGGCGAGAGAGTATGGGCGCTCAGGAACTCCAAGCTGGACAGCATCAGGAAGTTCCTTGATGAGGTTGAGAAGCCGAGGGTGGTGAAGGAGGCTGAACGAGAAGAAGAACGGCCCTACCCTCTGCCTGCACAGTGGGGCGAAGAGGATAAGTTAGATTCTGAAGAAGTACTGCAGGGAGCACATGATCTATTACCCATTTGCATGGGTCAGTTTGTCGATTATAAGTTCTTGCCGTCCCGGTTGCAGATTCAAGCCAACTGCCGATTCAAGCGCAAGGGGTGCTTGTATGAGCTGATCGAGATGCAGCTCTCCTTGATGCACGACGTCCTGTACACCAAGGCGGCGGTGGTCTTCACATGGTATGGATGCTCCATCCGTGCGATATCATTGGTTGCCACCATCAGTGCTTTCTTCCTATTTCAATCAAGCATTGGCAAGAATGACTTCAGCAGAGGTGATATCATTGTCACATATATCTTAATAGCTGGGGCTGTCCTCCTAGAGATGACATCATTGTTGAAGGCAATGGGTTCAACATGGGCATGCACATTGTTGCGTGCTAGAAGATGGGTTCGGCTTCATAGCATGGTCGTATCTGTTCGACAACATGTCAGGGCTGCGGAAAGAAATAGAAGATGGTCAGGTTTTATTGGACAGCCCAGGCCGTCCACTGGCATCGGACATGGACAGGACAGGGGTGGCTGGACCCGGGAAGTTGCCAAGTGGTTTGAATTGAAGCACTGCAAAGATTTGTGGAAGAAGCTGCACCGCTCCTTACCTGTCATTTCATATGGTACTAAGGAGTTGGTGATGAGACATGTAACAAGAATGGTGGAGGAATGCCATGGCCAAGAGGATGTCATGAGGAGTTACAGTGGTCAGTGCGCGCTGAGTCGATGGCAGGTAACCTTTGAGGATCCCACCTCGCGCGCTGGCATTGATTTTGATGACAAAATCCTTGCCTGGTACTTTGCCACCAAAATGTTCTTCCAATTTCACGTGGAACCAAGGCAGCTAGAGCCAGTTGTGGAGGCAATCGATACGCTGTCCGAATACATGATATTCCTCCTTTTGGAACGTCCGTACATGCTGCCTAGCCCTGTTCGCCCCGTACCATATGCCAATGCTGAAGCAGCATATCAAAAGCTTAATTTGCATTGTGTGGTGGGTTCCTTTATTAAGCGCATCACAAGAATGGCGGAGCTGGACAAAAGAAGAGAGGAGCTGGAGAAAACAAAGAGGGATCGATGGCATGCTAGAGAGCTGAAAAAAATAAGGGAGGAGTTGGAAACAATAAGGGAGGAGGTGCAGGTGCTGGAGAGAGGAAAGGAGAACCTGCTTTCGGTACGTTTACATCCACCCGCCTTAGTCCGTGGAGCCGAGATTGTTGAAAGGCTGATATATAATGATGCGCGGGACCTGGACAACATGGCGGTCGGGACGGTACTGCTTGGGGTGTGGGTGGAGATGCTGTGCTACGCGGCGCACCACTGCAGCAGGGATTCACACGCCAGGCAGCTCAACAATGGCGGTGAGTTCATTACCATTGTCTGGCTTTTGTCAACTGCCATTTTCAATGGAAACTACATCAGGTGACAAAATGGTAGGATTTCCACCTTCAGACCCCAAAGCATAAGCTCCAACATATTGCCCCCAAATGGGCAATCATCCTCTACTGTGGGTGTACTATTTAGGCCGCGCTTGGCATCGGTGTAATTGATTACGGGTGTATGTTATCCTTACAAATGTAACTTACCGGCCAACAGCTGTTTCTAGCCGGAAATCAAAAGGGCGGGGCCCGGCGGCCTGGAGGTGGCTGGCGGCGGGCCGTCGCGGTGGTGGCGCCATCCTTTGGCGACGCGGCGACCTGGTTGCGCAAGGTGGCCGGCGGCGCGTCCTCGGCCTAGATCTGGGCCCTTAGGCGTAGCCTCGTTGTCTGCGGCGCGGTGAGGAGGAAGAGCGGCTCGAATTGGGGCGGCGGCACCGCCGGCGTGCCGGCAGCAGCGCGAAGGCGGGAGCTTTGCGAGCCCACGAGGGCTCGGCCGGGCCGGTGGGCCCACGGGCCTGGTGTGCTCCCGCTATTGCGTCCGGACGGCTACCGTCGCGGACGGTGGAGGTGGGGCCCTTCCGCGTGCCGATGGTGTTGATGCCCTAGTCCCGGCTCTGATTCTTCGTCGTGCTATCCTCACTTCGCGGTAACGTGGTGAGACGGCGTGGGGGGCTCAAGACCGCGTTGGCGCACGATGGTGGTTGGTTTGGTGGCAGGCTCCGGGGCGCCCGAGGTGCGGGTTGGGATCGGGGGAAACCCCTGTCGGCATGGCCAACGCCGGCGTGGTGGCGCCTATGGGTGCCACCTGACCTTCCGGGAGGGCGTCGGAGCTACCCTTCCTCTCGCCTCGTCGTGTACCGGGGGAAACCCTTAGCAGCAGCGTCGTCATCGTCGCGATCCTTCTTGGAGGTGTTGATAGGTGCCGGCGCTTCAGAGTCTTGGAGTCTAGTGAAAGATCCTGGTGGGCGCTGCGATCGCGAGGCCTCTTCGTTTTGTTGATCCGCCGTTTTCGGCATTTGTTTCTTTTGCTCTTCTCTATCGTTTCTTTTGGGCGTGACTGTGCTGCTTCCGCCCCAACATCTATCCATGTATGGTTCGGTTGATTGCTTTGTATACAAAGCGGGAAAACCCTTTTTCAGTAAATCAAAAGGGCGGGCATAGGTCTGTAAGTTTTACGGGTGTATTTTGAAATGAAACGATAATCCAAGCAGGGCTTTAATCCATTTAGCGAAGGGTATATGTAGTATCAGTCAGTTTTACTTCTTATGGTATCATGTCTTTTGCTGCGACATCCCCAATCTTCTTATGGGCATGGGCATAGGTCTGTAGTATCATTTATCGTTCGAGAGGCTGTTTGTAATTCACTGTAGCATGTACTAGTTCACTTCTTCTTTGGTGCAACCCCTAAACAAATGGAGGTCTGAGATTAGCCGATACCTCGTTGGTGGTAAAAGCATGATGGTCTTATTTAAAAACTTACACACCCACCTGCCCCGTCGCGTATATACCCGACCCCGCGCCATACGATTTGCCCAGCTGTGTCTCCAGTGGCGGAGCTAGCACATGATGCCAGGGGGGCAGAACAGAAAATACTACACTTCGGGGGCAAATGACTACACTTTAAAATTTTGCTTCAGTAATTTTCCTATGGCTCCCCCCCTTAGGTTTGCATGTAGCTCCGCCACTGCGTGTACCGCCCGCCATGTAAACGCCCGCACGCGTTGTACGTACACACCAACCGGTGTATTGCGCGCCGGTTATACGCCCGCACGCGTCGTACGGCGCGGCATGGTTGGTGTATTGCGCCCCGGTTATACGCCCGCACGCGTCGTACGGCGCGGCACGTGATGCCGCGTGTCCAGGTGGTCATGGCGAAGCTGTGTCGCCGAGCCGAGTCTTTGGACGCAATTGTAACCCGTCCACGGGACACCGTGTGTCGAGGTGGGCCCGGCGAGTCAGAGCATTACGCCCCATCGCCGCGTCGAGTCTGGTCATGCCGCTTTGACTGCCCGATCAACCTAACCGTTATGGCGTTTTAGACTAGACACAATGGATAATAACATAGACTAGTAACATATGCATGTTACTCCCTATATAGTGGGGAGTAATACGTATGGTAACATGCAACACTTCATTTATTAGGTTATAGACACATCTTACCTTGATATGTGTGATGTTACTCATAGTACTAGTAACTAGCTATGTTACCATTCTCCTCTCTTTCTTCATTTATTGCTTGCCACATCATCTATTTTATCTAGATATGTGTGATGTTACTACCTATATTACTCCCATTGTGGGTAGTCTTAGGCTGGTCATAGTGAGGAGTAACTTATACTAGTATCATGCATATGATACTACTCTAAGTTACTATCTCCATAGTGAAAAGTAACATAATAGTAGTATCATAGATTGCTTCATTTATTAGCTCATAGACTCATTTTTCTTCGGAAAGTGCTATGTTACAGTAACATATTATGTTACCACAAGCACCTCTTTCCTCATTAAATACTTGCCACATAAGCAGAATTGTCTTGGGATGTGTTAAGTTACTCCATAAGTTACCCCCACTATGGCTAGCCTTAGATGATGGTTAGCGACTCCGAGGCGCCTCACGCCGGCTCCCGAGGGACGCCATTGATGGTGTGTCCCGTCGTCTACCATGGTCGCGAGTAATGGCGGCTCCCAGAAGCCGAACGCCCACCCCCGTCTCTCCCCCGACTATGAATAGCACCATCATCGTGCACCCCCCACACCACACACCCCACTGCTACCCGATCCAAAACCACCCGTCGAGCCTTCTCCCACTTGCAGCGATGTCAAGAAGCGGTAGCAGCGGAGCAACATAGTGCGACCGCCACTGCATATACTCTACCAGTTCACCCAGATGGTCCAGGTACGGTGTCCCCGTGTCGCCGTCCGTCCACCTACCGACAGGGTGGCACATCAACGACGGTGGCTACATGGTGGAGGGACCCACCGCCGCCCCCTCCGTAGCCAGGAGCGCAACGACAGTGGTGGGTGGTTCAGCAGTCACAGTCGTCGCGTGTTTTGGTATGGCCACGACTTCGACGAGGTTATCAAGGAGGGCAGCCGTCGTCATCTGACGTGCCATCAACTCGCCCGCACGACGCCTCCCGTCCAGCGCCCTCGCCGGTCCGGTTCAGGGAAACAGGCCCGATGGGCACTTCGATCCGGACCGGTCACAGCCGGTCGAAAGCACGGCTCGGTCAGGCCCGGGCCGTGTCCACCCTGAAAACAGAGCACCTCATATACGTCCTATTTGGCAAATGATGGGGAGAGCAATAGGAGATATAGAGGAGGGAGTTAGTAGGATATTGGGCAAGGGAATTAATTTTATGCCCAATCTTTTGTTTGGTTTACTTTGGGAATTACCGGCAGGGAGTGAAGGAGAAATTTTTGATGGCTTTGTTGATTAGTGGGTCAGAACAAGAAGTAGATGCAACATTGCCAAATTGACCATTAGTCTGTTTTTTTTGAAAACTATTTGGCACACTTTATTAAACTCATATCAAAGTTACATCATCCACAATGTCCGAAACTAAAAAGCTGGGAGGATCACCATCCCAAACAAAAGTAGAATTTAAATTGAAACTATGTCTACCAAGATTGTGCGCCAATCTATTAGCCTCCCTAGGGCAATGAGTGAAGGATACCGCACCAATACGGTATGCTTTTTGAAAACATTCAGCCAAAATAGCAGTATAGCGGCTCCAAATCTCAATCACGCCATTGCATGCTTGAATAACTTCCAATGAGTCAGATTCAACAATGACTTGATGATAGCCGAGTCCTTCAACCAACTCTAGTCCTCGCAGAATAGCTACTGCTTCCGCCGTTGTTGCATCAAGGAGATGATGAAGCAACCAGGATGCTCCCGCAAGAGCCTCTCCTCGGTTGTTTCGAAGAATTGCTGCAGCTGCACCCGTTCCATCTTCAAAAAAAAGCGGCGTCAACATTTAATTTATAAGAATTGATTGGAGGTTTCACCAACATAACTTTATCCGGTTTCTTCTGATCCGCAGCTCGAGAAAAGTTACTTGTGATCGCTTGGATAGCGAATGCAGTACCTGAAGGATTTTGGACAGTTTTGCCCTTAACAAATTCTCGTCGCTGCCACCATATATACCAAGCCCCAACGACCAAAGACTCCCGGAATCCCAACCTACCAAGAACACGTGAATGTCTCGCCGGCTGCATTAGTAATTCTTCAAGGATCACACTACCTGACCTGTCAATTTGAATGACTTCACCTATTATTTCATGTAACCCCAGTTTCTTCCATACTTCTTTTGCTCTTTCACATGTAAACATCAGATGCAGCATATCTTCCGCCCCTTGCTTGCATACTGGGCATTGAGGCTGTACCTTGATGTGTCTGTTTGCCAAGATCGACATCCCTGGAACAATACCATGTAAAGCACGCCAGGCGAAAATGTTCACCTTGCTTGGAATTTGTAACTTCCACAAAATATCCCATACCGGGTTTGCATTCATAGCTCCTTGGCCATCCCCCCACCTAGTTTGAGCACCAAATTGATGTTCCCATTCCACATAATAAGCTAATCAAACCAAGAACGAGAACGACTTTGTATACTGCCATGCCACAGAATCTTCAGTCATGTTAGGGCTCAAAGGGATTTTTAAAATTCTTTCCACATCCACCCAAATAAATTATCTCTAATCAAAGCCTCATTCCACTGTCCTGTAAAGGGATCAATTAAATCATCTACATTTTGCAGAAGTCTTTGTCCTTTCACAGTTATTACTTTCCTGTTTGGACTGCTAGGCACCCAATGGTCCTCCCATATGTTGATGTTTGCTCCAGTACCAACTCTCCATATGTGTCCTCTCATAAATGTGCGTAGCCCAGCAATTATGCTCTGCCAAGTAAAAGATGATCCCTTCTTCAGATCCACTTTCAGTAAATTGCCATCGGGGTAATACTTAGCTCTGAGAACAGTCGCACACAAAGAATTTGGTTTTGTGATCAACCTCCAACTTTGCTTTGCTAACATAGCGAGATTAAAAGCGTGCAAGTCCCTAAACCCCATACCTCCATTCTTTTTTGGTACACACATCTTCCACCACGCCCACCAATGCATTTTATTTTGTTCTTCAGTATCTCCCCCCCAAAAGCTAGACATTTCGTCTGTTATGAGCTTACAAATCTTTTTGGGAATATTAATAACTGCCATAGCAAAAACAGGTAGAGACTGAATAACAGCCTTCAATAAAATTTCTTTGCCACCCACCGAAAGAAACTTTTCCCGCCATACCTTTAGTCGCTTTATTACTCTCTCAAGAAGATGAATAAAACTATCACTTCTATCTACCCCCACCATTGCAGGAAGGCCAAGGTATTTATCCGAAATTGTCTCCGTCATAATATTCAGCTGGGCACAAACTGCAGCCTTTACTTCGACATCAACATTAGGACTGAAGAAAATACTACACTTTGCATCACTGACCATTTGTCCCGAGCTTGCACAATATTGATCAAGAACATGTCTCAACGAGGTTGCATTAATTCAATTTGCCTTCATAAGGATCAGGGAATCATCGGCGAAAAGTAAATGAGAAACCGATTGTGCATTTCTGCACACCCTTACCCCTTCAATGCCACAAACACCTCCTCTTGATGAGCCAATAAACTTGATAAACCCTCTGCACAAATCAGGAATAAATATGGGGATAGCGGGTCTCCCTGCCTGAGACCCCTTGTTGGAATAAATTCATCAGTCTCCTGGTCACTAAAACGCACCTTATATTTTACTGATTTAACACATGCCATCAGTAACTCCACAAACTCACTAGAAAAACCCAGTCGTATTAGCACCGTTTCCAGAAAAATCCATTCAACACGATCATATGCTTTATGCATGTCAAGTTTCACCGCACAGTACCCATCTTTTCCCTTCTTATTTTTAAGCATATGCATACACTCATAAGCCACGAGGATGTTATCGGTAATCATACGGCCTGGCACGAAGGCACTCTGGACATGTGAAATTATGTCAGCTAGAACATGCTTCAGTCTCATCGCTATCATTTTCGAGATGACCTTATAAAGAACATTACATAAACTGATAAGTCTAAACTGGGTAATTTTTTCTGGACTTTCGACCTTTGGGATTAAAACAATAACAGTATCATTCCACCCTTTAGGAATTACCTTGTTATTAATAGCCAAAAGAACTTCATTGCAAAGAGAATTTCCGATGATATGCCAACATTTTTTGAAGAAAATGGCGTGAAGCCCATCCGTACCTGGCGCCTTCAAGTCTCCGATGGAAAACAAAGCCTTTCTCACATCCTCTGCAGTATACGGTTTATTAAGAGCTTCATTCATATCCGTAGTTACTCTAGGTACCACTTTATCAAGGATCAGAGGGTCTACATTGTTGGAATAAGCCATGCCCGTGGCCGTAGTGACCAGCGTGTGCGCGTCCAGGTCAGATCCGAGGCAGGGCGTGTGCGTGTGTGAGTCTGAAGCGATCTGTTAGGAGTCCAAGATGCAGCAGGCGCGTGTGAGCGCGTCGTGCGAGTAGGCTAGGGCGTGCTGATCGGGCAGTGGAGGCGCGTCGTTGCGTGCATGTTGGTTAGTGGTTAGTGCATGCTAGGTTGATTAGTTCGTGCCTGCATGCGTGGTTAGTGGCCGGATGCATGCCACGTGTGGGCTGTGCTCCTGTGTGCTGAGCTATATAAGCCAATGTAATCGACTTGTTCGGTGAGCCAAGTGAATACAGAGGAAGAAAAAGGCCCCGGCGTTTGTCGCCGGGGCGGGCGTCTGTCGCCGCGGGTGTTCGTCACCCGGCAAAATTCGTCTCCTTGTGTTCTTGTGATTGTTTGTCCATCCTTGGTTCCAACATACATCATCAACTTCAGTGCTAAACAACCCCGAAAAATAGCTAGAGATCATCGGGTTAAGTTCACCAATACTTTCACGCAAAATACCGTTATCATCTTTCAAACCTTTTATTTTATTTCGTTGCCTTCTTGCACTGGCCGAATGGTGAAATACTCTGTATTTCGGTCACCAAACTTCAGCCAATCAACATGTCCACGCTGAGCCCAATACAACTCTTCTTGCTCCAAGAATTTCTCGATCTCAATTGATAGTTCTTTCTGCCGTGCTAAATTCTCCTCTGTCATAGCATCTCTAGTAACTCTTTCTAACTCACGTTGGGTACTTCTCAGCTTTTTTCTCTTTCTTTTCAAAACCGAGCTGTCCCACATGTGTAGCCTTTTATGCACCAACGCCAGCTTATCAGCGAGGCTACCATCAGAAAGCTGTGCGTCGGCCCCCCATGCAGCTTGTACTACATCATGAAAGTTTCTTTCTTTTAGCCACCGTGCATCAAACCACCGCAGAACAGATGGGCCAAACCTCTCCTCGCTGGTTGTCTCACAGTGCATCAAGAGAGGTCTATGATCTGATCTGCTATACTCCAAATTCTCCAACACAGCATTGTTAAATTTGTCGTTCCACATCTCATTAGTAAGTGCACGATCAAGCCGTTCACGAATGTTTCCTCTCTGCCAAGTATAGCGATCTCCAACATACCCAAAATCTGTAAGGTTACAATCCTGTACTGCATCTCTAAAAGCTTGCATATACCTCTCTGGTCTGACGTTGCTTCCCTCTTTCTCAAAGGGATACATTATTTCATTAAGATCACCGAGAACCATCCAAGGCATATCACAAACAGCACGTAATTCTCTTAATCTCTGCCAGGTTAAATGTTTGTCCCTCCATCTTGCCTCTCCATACATGCCAGTTAATCTCCACATGTTTTCTTGACCACTACCAACAAAAGCATCTATATAGTTAAGTGTCTTATGTCTCAAAGAAATCACCACTTCTTTCTTCCATAACAAAAGAAGGCCACCACTTCTTCCATCGCTCTCCACAACCTCCTTATGATCCATCTTGAGCCTTCGTTTCAAAGATTCTGCAGCCCATTCTTCAAGATGTGTTTCTGATAAGAAAATAACATCCGCTGCCCTCCGCTTTTGGATGTCCAGTAACGCACGAACTGTCGCAGCCTTATGAAGGCCACGGCAATTCCATCCGATGATTTTCATTGCTGATGGTAATCTTCCTCGATGGGGTTCGCCAATGGATCACTCGAGGAACCTGTTGCTTCTGTCCCCAACCTTTGTCCCTACTTGACTGTGAATTCTCCTCTCCACCCCTTCACTGATGGATCACAACTTCCCTACAAAAACTCAGACTCCGATTGCAGCACTACCACTCTGGGCAGGGCAATATCACAAATTCCTTGCGAGAACTCAGACTCCCAAGCACAACAAACTGAACCGATCAAGGCGATCAGCCAGGAAATTTATCCTACTACGGCACCACCTGAAGTGGCCACAAACCCGCAGTGGAGAGAGAAAACCAGAGCCGACACCTCAAGGCATCAACCTGGGACAGCAAAACGCCGGTCCCCGCACCGCCGCCAAGGAGGCGGCCCGGGGCGGACCAGCAGAAAACCTAGTCGCTCGAGAAATCTGTTATTTATGACCATTAGTCTGTTTGTTCCCCCCACCAATCAACAATATGAACTAAATCGCTACCTGATCAAATAACGTGTACCATGGGTTGATCATGGTCAAGTATCTAATGCATGTTTCTAAGGCTGATTGTAATGGGTAGTATCATAAGTTAGTATCATGCATATGATACTAGTGTATGATACTATCTTCCTAATGCATAGTATCATATGGTAGTATCATAGATGCCTTTATTTATTGTCATGTATGACACATACTGGTGTAGCATTTATTATGATACGGTATCATGATATGATACTCAACTCTCTCTTACTTCATTTAATTCTATGTCATCTCATCAAAGTTGCCTAGTTGGCATGCATGATACTAGCTATGATACTCCCATTACAACCAGCCTAACGCTCCTGCAGCAATAGTCGAAGATACGAGGCAACAAAAATAGGGATACGCTGGCAATAAATTGAGGGATACGTTGCGAGCCTGCGATGATCTCCTTCTAGTCGAGTAGTCGGGCGTAACAAAGCAAACTATGCACAAGTTGTAGGAACGAAGGAATCAAAAATAGACAGAGCTGGATCTTGAAGCAAATCGCTGGGGCTGTGGCATCTATCGGAGAGCGTCAAAGTACCTCTTCAAGCGGCAGACACGAACTCCAGCGCCGCCCAACCACGACCAGCTCGTCGTCCAGCCCCTGGCTCATGGAGTGGGCCCGTCTTCGGCCAAGTGTTCGTCGCCGGCAACTCGGCCGACGAGGCCACGTCCACACGGGAGATGCCCCCATATCATGAAGCAGCCCAGACGCCAAGTACTACCGACGTCGCAACACGAACGGCTCGGCCCGCCACGTTCCACGACGCGGGAGCCCAACCGCCGCGTTCCACACTACTTAAGCTTTCTCCTCTCCAAGCTCGACCTCCAAATTCCATTTTCCTCAATATTTGTCTAGGTTTAGCGGTCCGTCACGTCCCGTCCCCGTCTTCACCGCCGTCGACCGCCCGCGCCGATCTCGTCGCCGGCACCACCGTGGTGAGCCTCTTGTTCTTATCTTCTTTCTGAAAGGAAACAAAAAATCTTACTTGTATATTTATATAGATACTTGTATAATTTTTTTACTTTTATTATTGCATCTTATATAGTGCGATGGTTTTGCTATCCGCCCCCGTCGGCCCTCATCCTGTCTATGATTCAGATGTGGTATATATTATCTTTTCATAACTATTGGTTCATTTATTGTTTATGACAATTATGCCGACCAACGTGACATAGATTTTATTTATCTATGAGGTTGTCGAACCAGAAATTCCAACCGACCCTATTGTCGAGAGGTTAAATTTAGTTGAAGAAGAAAACAATTTGTTGAAGGAAAAAAATTAGAAAAATTCAGGAGGAGAAGATGATATTGGAGTTGCATCTTGCGGATGTCGTCGATGATCACAAGATCAAGATGGATGCAATGCGGTTGAAAATTAGAAAGATTAGAAAATATGCCATTCGGCTTGGTATCATTATGCCGTTGGATCAGTTGTTACATTGGTTGCGATTATCACTAGTGCAGAACCGGGCAATAGCACCAGTTCGTAAGGTCCTTTAGTGCCGGTTACATAACCGGCACTAAACTGTGGTCACTAAAGCCCCCCCCCCCCCTCCTTTAGTACCGGTTCAGCATGAACCGGTGCTAAAGGGCAACCACGTGGCACGAGCCTGCTCCGGGGGCCTGGAGCCCTTTAGCACCGGTTGGTAAGACCAACCGGTACTATAAGGTTTGGTTTTTT
>NC_041383.1:8752924-8754878 GCF_002162155.2 Triticum dicoccoides | reverse complement strand
TATACAAATTTTTAGATAGTATGTACCATTTTTGAGTATGCTCTTTTTTACGTACAAATATGTACGTATTTCAGAAATATAACAAAAACTATGGGCTCATGTGTAATTTTTTCATGTAACTTGTTTTGAAATATCTTAGATATATTATATGAATATTTAAAATAATAAAATATTATATATAGTACCACATGCTAGTATATGAGACATGTGGGGTAACTACCACCGGGTGGTAGGATGAATTTTCCCTATATATATATATATATATATATATATATATATATAAATAGAATTTCTAGTAGAACCAAGCATCGAGTTCAACATGATTGTCATGATATAAGCGTTCATATATAACACCACAAAAGCAAATCACTTAAGTTCAGAACGAAGAACACGAACATTAAAGGACAAGTACTAATTAAGAGCAGCATGAAGAACTAGCTAAATCACTCCTGCTAGCTACTCTCTCTCTGGTAAAATACCATAGAACATGTATAGCTCTCCTGATTGATCATACTGGAGCATGCCGATGAACCTGTCTCCTAATCGTGGGCTGCGCTTCTCATTGCTGCCCCCTAGTACTTCTCTGCGATCATTAACAATTTTTCCTCCAATCTTTCACTATTAAGAATTCATCGCTTCTAGAAATCTTGAATGCATTCATGTGCAATGCAGGATATCTTAGCCGTAAGCTAACAATTGACATCTGACCTTTAGTCTCGATCCCCTGAGGCACAACTGTCATCGGGAGTCCCTGTTGAAGAATATCGTATAGTACTTAATTAATATACTTAGCAATTAAAGTTTAGCAAAAAAAATATGTATGCAAAATATGCACTGAGGACGAATAGTAAATATCTTACCATCATTCCTAAATAGATGTGACCGTAGTTCAATACCATCACTATTGGTCGCACGTTTTGAGTACTAGCATTTCTAAGTGCAGGAAGAAAATTTGTCTTGACAGTATGAAGATCCCCAATCCATGAAACATAATGACTTATCTCCTCGCAGTTTAGTTCAGCGCCGGGACAGTAGTAGGTCCTGTCTACCAAGCCGCGGACATGTTTGGTTGAATGGAGATACGCTGTCAATAGAAATTAGTTGTCAGTTATTTTTGAATAAGCAATATCAAAGACAAAAATATAGTTGAGAAGAACTTACATAATGGTAGGACTGGAGGCGTCTGCACATCGACTCATATGTCTCTATTACCTTCAATATCATCTTCCGGACGAATATCAAAGGTGATAACCATACCAGGCTCAAATGCATAAGCCTTGCATAGTGCTTGCCAACTTTTGCATTAGGTGTACGTGTGTGCATTGTATACTTTGACATTGAAAGTATAACCATCATGCTCAGTTTTCAGGTAAGCTCTCTTTACCTCCATAGTTTCCATATCTTTGAAACCTATCTTATCCAAGAAAAAAATTCTTGCATGGCAGGGGATGCGCTAGTAGAATAGTGAAAATTAAAAATTATAAGTCAGGCAAATGAAGCATATATAAGTCATGCTTAATTACGAAAACAGACTTGTCGTTGACTTACTGTATCGAATTCGAAAGTCTCATCCAGCTTGATGCTGAATCGCCTACCATCAACAAGGAAATTTCTTTCGCATTGGCCGCGCTGGTCTTCACAGTATTCGCACATAATGAAATTTTTTCCGTCGTCAGACGACATTTCCTATGTTCATATTAGGCGAAACATTAAACACTTACTAATTCAATTAATTCAACTACTTCTATTAATTCAACTAAGCATTTACTAAAAATAAACTAGTTATATTAATTCAATTAGTTCAACTAAGCATTTACTAAAAATAAACTAGTTCTATATATTAATTCAACTAGTTCAACTAAACATTTACTAAAAATAAACTAGTTATATTAATTCAACTAGTTCAAAGTAAGCATTTACTAAAAATAAACTAGTTCTATATATTAATTCAACT
>NC_041383.1:8751257-8752369 GCF_002162155.2 Triticum dicoccoides | reverse complement strand
ACGACGGGCGGTGGGGGCGCACGGCGACGACGATGACGGGCGGCGGGGGTGGCGAGGGCGACGGCACGGTGGCGCGGCGGCGGCGGCGTCTGCTAGATCGATGTCTCACGCGAGAAGTAGAACGAAGTGGCGACGATAACTGATTTTTCGTACGTGGAGTATATATAGGGGGAGCCTTTAGTACCGGTTGAAGCCACCAACCGGTACTAAAGGCCAATTTTTGCCAGCCCAAGCGGCGGGAAACGTGGGCCTTTAGTACCGGTTGGTGGCTCCAACCGGTACTAAAGGACAACACATTAGTACCGGTTGGAGCCTCCAACCGGTACTAATGCCCGTGCGCTGCCACCCGCTATGCGCTACATTTAGTCCCACCTCGCCGAGCGAAGGGCAGCCGCACTGGTTTATAAACCCAGCCGTGGCTGCCCTTACGAACTCCTCTATATAGCAGGCTTCTGGGCCTAATTAGGGCGCGCTGCCCTGTGAGCCTGCTGCCCCTACTGGGTATGTATTTGCACACCCAAGGTCTGGCAGGCCCACCGGGCAGCGCCCCAACATGTTTTTTATAAATTTTTTTCTTTTCTGCATTATTTAGTTTCTTATATTTATTTTTGAGTAATTTTTTATATAGTTATTTATTTTCTACTTTATTTTTTCTTCTATTTATTTCTGAATAGTTTTTTTGCTGTATTTAGTTTCTTCGTGAAGTTTTTTGCTTAATATAATTTAATTTCTTCTATTTATTTTTGAGTAATTTGTTTATATAGTTATTCCTTTTCTGCTTTATTTTTTTCTTCTATTTATTTCTGAATAGTATTTATTTTCTTCTATTTATTTTTGAGTAATTTGTTTATATAGTTATTTCTTTTCTGCTGTATTCAGTTTCTTTGTGAATATTTTTGCTTTATATAATTTTTTTTCCTTTTCTGCATTATTTATTTTCTTCTATTTATTTCTGAGTAGTTTCCTCTTCTTCTTCTTCTTCCTCCTCCTCTTCTTCTTCTTCTTCTTCTTCTTCATCTTCTTCCTCTTCTTCTTCTTCTTCTTCCTCCTTCTCCTCCTCTTCTTCTTCTCCTACTCTTCTTCTTCCTCCTCTTCTTCTTCCTCTTCTTCTT
>NC_041383.1:8743074-8747608 GCF_002162155.2 Triticum dicoccoides | reverse complement strand
CTTCTTCTTCCTCATCTTCTTCTTCCTCTTCTTCTTCTTCTTCTTCTTCTTCTTCTTCTTCTTCTTCTTCCTGCAAAACTTGATGGTCAAAGTCTGGAGTTATAACTTAAAAAAAGAAATGTCAACGTGCAATTAGTTTTTGCCATAACAGAAGAAGTCCGGAGTTGTAATAAGTTATTAAAAATAAAAAAGAGGTGCAATGCTCGTTAATTTGCTTCAAGCCATTCAGAATAGTGTAAACTGCACTGCGCATAGCTCCATGCAGTCTACCGTATTCCTGAAGGCTTGAAGCTAAGCAACGTGAGAATTGAGCCTCTTCTTCGTCATCTCTGCACTCAGGGCTTATAAACCGCTCCTAGTCCCTCTCACTTCGTGAGGTGGGACTAAAAAACAGCTTGCCATAACCTCATTAGTACCGGTTCGTCGTACGAACCGGCACTAAATGGTGGTGGTGGGGCCATAGCCTGACCGCAGGCTGACACAGCCTCTTTAGTACCGGTTCGTGGCACGAACCGGTACTAAAGGTTCGCCACGAACCGGTGCTATTGATCGCCGCCACGAACCGGCACTAGTGTACACATTAGTGCCGGCTGAAATTCCAACCGGCACTATTGTGCTTCACATTTGACCCTTTTTCTACTAGTGTATTATTGCATTTGTTTTCGCATTGAAATGTTTTACATAGTTTCAATGTATGGTTTAATTAATTTAGATGCTCTGCAGAGCTTTATGTTGTTAGATGAGAACTATGTATGTACTTTGGTTTTAATGTGATGATGAACTTTTATTAATTTGGTCACTTAATTATCTATTCATGATGTTCTGTGATGATTTTTGACACACTTAATTATATATAATGCACGCAGATGAACCGGCAATGGATGTACGGTTCAAGACACACCTCCGAGTACATTAAGGGCGTGCATGAATTTCTCGAAGTGGCTGAGGCAAACGAGCAGAATGTTTTTATGTGTTGTCCATGCCCTATATGTGGGAATACAAAGTCTTACTCTGACCGGAAAATCCTCCACACCCACCTGCTTTACAAGGGTTTCATGCCACACTATAATGTTTAGACGAGGCACGGAGAAATAGGGGTTATGATGGAAGACGGCGAAGAAGAAGAGTACGATGAAAACTATGTGCCCCCTGAATACGGTGATGCTACTGAAGATCAAGAGGAACCAGACGATGTGCACGATGCTGCTGCAACGGGCGAAGCTGCTGAAGATCAAGAGGAACCAGACGGTGTGCCCGATGATGATGATCTCCGCCAGGTCATTGTCGATGCAAGGACGCAATGCGAAAGTCAAAAGGAGAAGCTGAAGTTCGATCGCATGTTAGAGGACCACAAAAAAGGGTTGTACCCCAATTGCGAAGATGGCAACACAAAGCTCGGTACCGTACTAGAATTGCTGCAGTGGAAGGCAGAGAATGCTGTGCCTGACAAAGGATTTGAGAAGCTACTGAAAATATTAAAGAAGAAGCTTCCAAAGGATAACGAATTGTCTGACAATACATACGCAGCAAAGAAGGTCGTATGCCCTCTAGGATTGGAGGTGCAGAAGATACATGCATGCCCTAATGACTGCATCCTATTCCGCGGTGCGTACAAGGATCTGAACACATGCCCGGTATGCGGTGCATTACGGTATAAGATCAGACGAGATGACCCTGATGATGTTGACGGCAAGCCCCCCAGGAAGAGGGTTCCTGCGAAGGTGATGTGGTATGCTCCTATAATACCACGGTTGAAATGTCTGTTCAGAAACAGAGAGCATGCCAAGTTGATGCGATGGCACAGTGAGGACCGTAAGAAAGACGGGAAGTTGAGAGCACCCGCTGACGGGTCGCAGTGGAGAAAAATCGAGAGAAAGTACTGGGATGAGTTTGCAAGTGAGCCAAGGAACGTATGGTTTGCTTTAAGCGCGGATGGCATTAATCCTTTCGGGGAGCAGAGCAGCAATCACAGCACCTGGCCTGTGACTCTATGTATGTATAACCTTCCTCCTTGGATGTGCATGAAGCGGAAGTTCATTATGATGCCAGTTCTCATCCAAGGCCCTAAGCAACCCGGCAACGACATTGATGTGTACCTAAGGCCATTAGTTGATGAACTTTTACAGCTGTGGAATGGAAACGGTGTACGTACGTGGGATGAGCACAAACAGGAGGAATTTAACCTAAAGGCGTTGATGTTCATGACCATCAATGATTGGCCCGCTCTCAGTAATCTTTCAGGACAGAAAAACAAGGGATACCACGCATGCACGCACTGTTTACTTGACACCGATAGTATATACGTGGCAAGCTGCAGGAAGAATGTGTACCTGGGCCATCGTCGATTTCTTCCGACCAACCATCAATGTCGAAAGAAAGGCAAGCATTTCAAAGGCGAGGCAGATCACCGGAAGAAGCCCGCCATGCGTACCGGTGATCACGTACTTGCTATGGTCAATGATTTACACGTAATCTTTGGAAAGGGTCCCGGCGCACTAGCTGTTCCGAGTGACGCTGGGGGACACGCACCCATGTGGAAGAAGAAATCTATATTTTGGGACCTACCCTACTGGAAAGACCTAGAGGTCCGCTCTTCGATCGACGTCATGCACGTGACAAAGAACCTTTGCGTGAATCTGCTAGGCTTCTTGGGCGTGTATGGGAAGACAAAAGATACAGCTGAGGCATGGGAGGACATGCAACATTTGCACGAAAAAGACGGTATGCCTCCAAAGCAGTATGAAGGTCCTGCCAGCTATGCTCTTACCAAAGAAGAGAAGGAAATCTTCTTTGAATGCCTGCTTAGTATGAAGGTCCTGACTGGCTTCTTGTCTAATATAAAAGGAATAATAAATATGGCAGAGAAAAAGTTTCAGAACCTAAAGTCTCATGATTGCCACGTGATTATGACGCAACTGCTTCCGGTTGCATTGAGGGGGCTTCTACCGGAAAACGTTCGATTAGCCATTGTGAAGCTATGTGCATTCCTCAATGCAATCTGTCAGAAGGTGATCGATCCAGAAATCATACCAAGGCTAAGGAGTGATGTGGTGCAATGGCTTGTCAGTTTCGAGCTGGTGTTTCCACCATCCTTCAATATCATGACGCACGTCCTAGTTCATCTAGTTGACGAGATTGTCATTCTGGGCCCCGTATTTCTACACAATATGTACCCCTTTGAGAGGTTCATGGGAGTCCTAAAGAAATATGTCCGTAACCGTCCTAGGCCAGAAGGAAGCATCTCCATGGGCCATCAAACAGAGGATGTCATCGGGTTTTGTGTTAACTTCATTCCTGACCATAAGAAGATAGGTCTCCCTAAATCGCGGTATGAGGGGAGACTGACTGGAAAAGGCACGCTTGGAAGGGACTCAATAATATGCAGGGACGGATATTCTTGGTCTCAAGCACACTACACAGTTCTACAGAACTCTACCTTGGGGAACCCGTATGTCGATGAACACAAGAAGAGTCTGCGCTCCAAACAGCCGGAGCAGTGCGACGACTGGATTACATGTGAACACATCAGGACTTTCAGCAGTTGGTTGGAAGCACGTATCAGAGGTGACAATACTGTTTGTGATGAGCTATACTTGTTGTCCAGGGGACCATCTTTGACTGTATTGATTTGGAAAGGATACGAGATAAACGGGAGTACATTTTACACGATTGACCGAGATCAAAAGAGCACCAACCAAAACAGCGGTGTCCGCTTTGATGCAACAACCGAGAGGGGAAATGACACATATAATGGTTACATAGTGGACATATGGGAACTTGACTACGGACATGATTTTAAGGTCCCTTTGTTTAAGTGCAAATGGGTCAATCTGTCAGGAGGCGGAGTACAGGTAGACCCATAGTACGGAATGACAACAGTGGATCTGAAAAATCTTGGGTACACTGACGAACCGTTCGTCCTAGCCAATGATGTGGCACAGGTTATCTATGTGAAGGATGTCTATCAAACCGAGAAAGAGAAAAGATAAGGAAGCGAATACATCATACGATGAGCCAAAGCGCCACATAGTTCTTTCAGGAAAAAGGGACATCGTGGGAGTGGAGGACAAGACAGACATGTCTGAAGATTATGAAAAGTTTCATGAAATTCCTCCCTTCAAAGTCAAGGCTGACCCCAGCATCCTGATAAACGATGAAGATTATCCATGGTTACGGCGCAATAAGCAAATGACACAAACGAAGAAAAAGTGAAGACTTTCTCCCGTAACTATTATGATGATACCATGCCAACTTTATAACTGACGAGTATGATACCATTGTCCGTTTTGTACATGCACATGCTATGTGGGTCAATTTATGATACCATGCCAACTTTCAACTTTTTCAGAGTTCATTTGAAATGCTTTAATGTCTTATGGTTCGGCCCTCGTAATAATTAAAAATAGCAACAATAAGTATTTTGTTGTAAGTAGAAACAAAATAAAATAAATAAAGCAAGAAAGAAAACAAAAAAAACAAAAAAAGTGTTTTCAAATTTGAAAACTAATGGCACTAACAGAAAGTTTATAATTTT
>NC_041383.1:8740950-8742294 GCF_002162155.2 Triticum dicoccoides | reverse complement strand
CGTCAGGCTGGTCCACCTCGTCGTCGCCGCTGCCGAGCCACAACCCCGACACCGTCCCCACGCCCGCCGCCCCTGCCAGCCCTGACCCCGTCGCCATCGCCGCGCGCGCCGCCCCTGCCCTGACCCCGTCGCCATCGCCGCGCGCGCCACCCGTTCCCCGACCCCGTCGCTGTCGCCGCGAGCGCCGCCCCTTCCCAAACCCCGTCGCCGTCGCCCCGACCACACGCCGCCGCCTTTGGTCCGGCCGCCGGCGCCCTTTCCTCTTATTTTTTTGTGCATTTTATGTATATGTTCTCTGTGTATATATGTATATGTTCTCTGTGTATATATGTTCATATATGCAAAAGTTAGATTTTAGAAAAACTTTATATCTGCAAAAGTTTATATCTGCAAAAATTTATACATATATGTAAGTATATATGTATGTATAGATGTATGTATGTGGATACATGAGGGGGGTCGGTATACCCCCTCTCCAATAGCATTTTTGTGCATTTTAGGATAGTGTATATATATGTTGATGTATATATATGCAAAAGATAGATTTTTAGAAAAAATACTATTTTTTCTGTTGATGAGATATGATGTTTTTTTTTCATATATGCTTTTTTTCATATATGTATTATTTTTTTAAGTTGTTAGTAGATATCGATTTTAGGTTAGTGTAGAGGAGAAATTTAAAGTAAAATAAGGAAAAGGAAGAAAAGAGGAAGAAGGAAGAAGGAAGAAAGAAGAAGAAAAAGAATGAGAGGAAAAAGGAAAATAAGAAGATGAAGAAGAGGGGAGGAAGAAGAGGAGAAATAAATAAGAAGAGGAAAAAAGAAGAAAAGGAAGAGGAGAAGAAGAAAGGAATAGAGGAGAAGAAGAAAAAGAAGAAAAAATAGAATTTTTTTTCTATTTTTTCTTCTTCTCCTGTATTCCTTTCTTCTTCTCCTCTTTTTTTTCTTCTTCTTCCTTCTTCCTTCTTCCTCTTTTCTTCCTTTTCCTTAATTATTTTCCTTTCTCGTTGTTGTCGCGTCGTTGTCGATATAACCCCCTCGAGATAACTTTGACATGAGGGGCGGTCGATATATATACCCCCCTCCTCGGCCCTCTCGCTCGACCAAAACTCTCGAGGACACCCAAACCCTAGAGAGAAAACGATGTTGGTCTCCTACCCCCTCCCACCGCGCCCCTACCCGACAAATTAACTCTCTCGAGGCCACCCAAATTTACCAAGTTAAAAGAGCGTTGTCGTCAAGGCCACCCCAAACCTTTGATGCGTTGTTGTGTCGAGGCGACCCCAAATCCTAGAGAAGCAGCGTCGAGGCCACTAACATGATTCCTTATTGTGATTAGCTGGCT
>NC_041383.1:8733689-8740355 GCF_002162155.2 Triticum dicoccoides | reverse complement strand
ATATATCCATCTGTACCATGTTTGAATAATAATTGACATGTTGTAAATATTTGCAGAAACTATGGAGCACTGCCGAGACGAAGAAACAGAAGCGATATTGAGGGACATAATCGCAAATGGAAGGGATGAAGTTGTGTCATTTCTCCTCGACACCGTTGGTCAGCTGGAAGAACAGGGTGAAGAAGAGGGCTATGTTCATGATGGCTTCAGCCCATTAATGCTGGTACAAGAACAGGACTATGTTCATGATGGCTCCGGTGACACAATGGAGGTACAAGAAGGAGACCGTGCTGACTGCTCCGGTGACCGAACCGAGCCCGGCCAGGTATATATATATTAGTTAAGCCCGTGCTGACTAGTTAATTGATGCTTCCATTGTTTTGGTATATGTACACATATTAATTACTCTCGTCTTTCTTGCTTATAATTTCTAGCCCTCCAGATCGAGCACAACTTCGGTAAGGAGACGAGGCCCGAAGAAAAAGTTGAGCTTGGATGAAAAGTTTGAGATCATAGAAATCGCGCCCGACGGCGAACCGATTGAACCCATCCGGACAAGGAAGGCATTTTCTGCTCAGTGCGGGGTTCTTGTTAGGGAGAAAATCCTGATCAGCATCCAGCAATGGTATAAGCCTAAGGAGGAAGACCCTGAGGTGTCTTATGTCAATCATATGTAGAACGAATATCTTTGGACTGAGCTGAAGGCAAATTTCACCCTACCGCCAGAGGAGGATCCGGAGAAACCAATTAAAGAGGAATTAATCAAGTCTTGTGCTCTTAAGAAGATGGCAACCCTAATGAGGAGGTGGAGGAAAGAGCTGAACCAGTTTGTCAAAAATAAAAAGACACCAGAATTCATCGGCAAATATGAGAAGATCAAAGATCACTAGCCCGCATTTGTGGCCCACAAGACATCGGAAAAGAGTAAGAAGATGTCGGAGACAAACAAGAAAAATGCTGCAAAGAAGACGCTTCACCATCGCACGGGGTCAGGTGGCTACCTGCAAGCCCGGCCTAAGTGGTCCAAGGCTGAAAATGATCTGCTTGAAAAAGGAATCGAACCAGAGACAATGAGATGGCCAGACCATTGCCGGACTTGGTTCTTCGGGTCTGGCGGAACCATGGACCCTGTAACAGGATTTTGCCAGAGGACGGACGAGCAACTGGAAATACCAGTTAAGAACCTTCGACACTATATCGATGCAGCGCAGCGAGGGACGTTCCTTCCAAACAGGGAGAAGGACGAGCTCACAATGGCCCTTGGGAATCCTGAGCACCCTGGACGGACACGAGGCACGCCAGGCTCCATTCCATGGATGGTTGGTTTTTCGGACGCAGGGGGTTACAAAACCCACGAGAGGAGGAAGAAACTGAAGCAGGACCAACTGCAGGCGCTGCACGAAAGGGTAATGGGGCTAGAGGATCGAGAAGAGGAACGAGAAGCAGCAGATCACAGCAAACGACCTGCCGAAGCTTCCCCCGAAGCTACCTCGCCATCTCAGCGGAGAAGCAGCGTGGCTTCGACCGAGCTGCTTCAGCCGGAGCATGTCTTGACGGCTCCTGCTAGCTATCCCGTGGATGATATCACGGAGTCTCAAAATTGCCACATTATGGCGCGATGGATGAATTTGAAGGTCAAGGCGGCTGTTGGCCAAGTTTATCCTAGTGGACCCGGCATAACTTATCACTGCCAGCCGATTCCAAAAGGATATACTAAGGTGATGGTGGATGAAATAACGGAGGGATTTGAGGACCTCGTGCCTGACCACCCTACCGGTGAAGGGGAGACTAGGCTGGGTTCTGCTCTGAAGACTCCATGCCTATGGAAGAAGGAGCTCATCAACCTTCTGAACTGGACGCCTCCGCCTCCTCCTCCTGCTCCGGCGAGTCAGGGCACTCCGCCTCCTCCACCGCCTCCTCCTCCGGCGAGTGACGATCAGGGCACGCGTGGCGGCACTCCGCCTCCTTCTCCGGCGCATGGCGGCAGTCCGCCTCCTTCTCCGCCTGCGCCGGCGCTCCCGAGCAGCCAGCAGCAGCATCCTTCTCCGCCTCGCCAGCAAGGGCGGAAGAGACCCGCCGCCGCCCCGGCTGCTCCGGCGCGTCGTACTCCTTCTCCTCCGCCTCGTAAGCAAGCACGAAAGAAGACAGACGCCGCAGCCGCTCCGTCTGCTCCGGCGTCTAGCAGCACAACCAGAGGCGGGAGGCAATACAAATACGGTCCATCATCTCTCAAGCCTCTAGAGAAGTTACCGTACAAGAGGTCCGAGGAGGAAAACGATACGATTGTGCGGTCCCACATGAAGGAGTTCTTTGAAGGGGTGAAAGCAAAGAGACATCCACCTCCGGAGGAGAAGGTAGATCCGGTGAAAGCAAAGCGCACTATCGATGCCCTGAGGAAACCACCAAAGTCTCCACCGAGAACCAACTATGAGCGCATTACTGAACAGACATATCTCCAAGCCCAGCGGTCGGGAACTACTGTCAGTGCTAAAAGGTCAAAAGAACGAGCAAAGGGGAAAAAAATTGCCCAGCTCGGCGAACAAGCACAGCAATCGTGCCCCCCGCTCAATGTGTCTAATGCTCCGGGGACGGTGGCCGGTTATGGCAATCTTGACGATTACCTGCCTGACGATGCACTTCCTGATTTCTTGGAGGTGGACGAACACAGATACGAGTACGGGAAGCCTCTCGTCAAAGATGAAAAATCTCTGACAACAATGATGCGAAGATTCCATAATTGGTACATGGAAACCTGCAGAGAGTCTGAGGGTAAGAATGCTTTGTATCTGCATATTAAAGAGGAGCACGATCTTATTGCAAATGATCTGTTGACTGTTCCATTTGATGAGTTCTTCGCGTTCTTCAATCAAAAGGCCCTCGATAAATTAATGGTCTTTTGCTACTGTCTGTAAGTACTATTTCTGTCATTAAGTCTCTATATATAGCTCGGCTCTTTCATTTCATGTATTTATAATTAATTATCCTCAATATATTATGCAGATTGAAGATCGTCGAGTGCAAAAAACAAGAAATTTATGATATTGGGTTCATTAACACAAATATCATAGATGAATTTCTGGTTAAAAAGGACATCAAAGAGGCCGAGGACAACGTGCTACAATCATTGATAAAAATCAAAACAAAGATACCATACTCTTTCCTTACAACGGCAAGTGAGTGTTACTGTCGTGTGCATATTCGGTTTCCCTTATTACTCGAGCGAGGTTATAGTAATGTAACTGATGAGTTATGCATGCGTGCGCAGGTACCACTATATTCTTCTGAAGATTAAGCTTGAGCGTGGACTAGTAACCGTCTTAGACTCGAGACGGAAAGATCCCAAATCCTATGCGGACATGACTGAAATGCTAAGCAAGTAAGTTCAATCGATCATTATCGCACCATATCGGCAACTTTTTGTTCATTTCCTGATATCTCAAGTAATAATAATTATTTTCTTTGTCTTGCAGGGTTTGGAAATAGTTCACCGCAGAAGCTCCGGGACTGCCGAAGGAGCTGCGATATACATACCCGAAAGTAAGTACTACTGGCTAGCTAGTTGCGCGCATCTCCCGTTGATTCTATAGTTATACTTTCATCAATGCCATTTATAATGCTTCTTTATCAGTTTGATCGACCTCTATTTCTCGTAAAGTGCTTGTGGCAGGAAGAAGGGAATGATTTCTGTGGATACTACGTGTGCGAGTTCATCCACAACGCGACTTTGAAAAACAAGCGGGGCTACTCTCAAAGATAATATGAAGTGCGTAAGCAATAATATTCACAATTTCATTTTATTACACCATCATTTCTGTTGAGTTTCATTCATATATATGTATTAATTAACCCCCTTCTTCAAATTAGACGTGGCAGATGCGGAATGAACTTCTAGAACCAGATCGCATGAAAGCAATTCAAGAGGAATTGGCGGGATTCTTTCTTGACCACGTCATCAATAAAGCCGGAGAATACCATGTGGAAATTGATTTCAATTGCTAGGGGATTGTAATTATAAGAGATCTTATACATATTGTACATGCATGTATGTAGCCAGTAGCTTCAGATACTTGTTGTTCGACCAATCTCTCGGAGAAGGAGAAAGGTCGATCGATCACTTCTCTCGGTATGCATGAACTTCTGTACTGAATGGTTCTCTCGATCACTTATGTATATATAGTATGTAGAGTCGACCAAGCACGGACATAAGAGAGGACACTTCTCTCTATTAATTAGCTAGCTAATACAATATATGAAACACGTAAATTAACCCCCCAAAACCCCCAATCCCCCCCCCCTCCTTTCAAAAAAATAACAAAACCCCAACCAATGGAATGCTGACGCGTGGATGCTTTTTGGTCCCGGTTGGTGCCACCAACCGGGACCAAAGGACCCCTGACTGGGCTCGACGCACAGGGCCACGTGGAGGCACATTGGTCCCAGTTCTTGTTTGAACCGGGACTAATGGGTGGAGGTATTAGTAACGGCCCATTAGTCCCGGTTCATGAACCGGGACTAAAGACCCTTACAAACCGGGACTATTAGGTATTTTTCTACTAGTGCCCCCTCATCCATTCCGCCCCTGATTTTTTTTTTTGAGATGACTCACCCCATATTAGAATTGGACGAGGGAGTTGGCCCTTTTTTTCACCTCGGAGTGGCCTTTTTTTTCCTATAGGGACAGAGTGGGCTCTTGACGTCCACGTAAAATTACATCACGGGGGATAAAATTTTATGTCACAGAGGCGACCGGTAGAGCCTTGGTTGAGCGATGCGATCGGGGAGTCTGGCTCGGTGATTGGACCGGGGTGAATAATTACTTATTCTTGTCTAATTATAACAAATTGTAAATAGAAACAAACATAAAAAAAAATTGTAAATAGAAACCATGTATGGGTCTTTCGCGACGTACCTTGTATACATTTCCATACGAACCTGCGCCAACTTTCCTCTCCTTAGAGAAACCATTCGTAATTTCTTCTAATAACTGGAATGACATAAGCTTTGGCGCCACTCTTACATTGTCCATGTTACTGCTTTCTCCGATGGAAAACTGGACACAAATGGTTACCTGAAGCAAACTATGTGTCTATATTTTCTAGGTAGAACAAAAAATAGAGATTTATGGTCGATTTAACTGCTTCTCTTCTTGTCCAGCTGAGTTTGCACGAAATCTGATAGATCTGATCCATGTATCCAAACGCAACACCAAGTAGTATGACATAAGATTATTTTTGGAGGAAGTAAATTGAAATCAATAGTTACTGGATCTTCAACAGTGGAAAAAAAGGGAGTGAATACCAACTATTGAGACCTGGCCGTGTACGCAGGCAGTCCACATCCACCACAAACTGGAACTGCTATGCAGAGGTCTAGCTAATGGATGCAATCAAACCCTGCATCAAGCAACAAAGATGCAAAATTTGCTGCAAGATCGATGTGGACCTAAATTAGAGCTGAACATAGTGCATATTTGGAATCAAAGCGAAGGAAATTCAAGACTAAATATACGCCAAGAATGAAATTAAAGCGAGTTACTAGTTCACAAGAACAGAACGGAAAGCTAGCTAGACATGTAGTAGATGTAAGATATCTTTGAAACCGAGCAAAATGACGTTAGTGTGAGCAAGACTAAGAGCAGAGTACATAGGAGCTTGCACAAAACTATTACCAATGGATACAGCACTCAGGTTAGCTGGCAAGACATGAGTGGAACACCTCTGTGTATGCAAGGAAGTCTCGCTTCGTTCCATATTAAACCCATTAATCGTCATGGGAAGGGCGGGCAACCAGTTATGCCACGTGGCGCAAGCTAGTTGGCCATGGTAGGAAAGCTTTTACAATATTTTTTAGATGAAGGTGAGGATTTTTTTTTAAAATATTTTTTTTCTTTTTAGATGAAGGTGAGGAGCTATGAAAAGTGATGCTTGTTGGTGGGCCGTGGTGGTATTTTTTTATTTTTTATTTCATTTTTTCAGATGGAGATGAGGACTTTTTTTCTTTGAGATGTTCTTTTAGATGGAGGCGAGGACACCATATATATTCTTTGAATTGAAACTTGCGCAAATCTTTCTCTCAAACGACGCCACAGGTTGACGCCTCAATCACTAGTTTATTATTATTTCGTAGCTCGGTAGAGAAGAAGACTACAACGTCTACACCAATAATGAGCTGGACTCTAACCAACAGTTTGGTAGAACACTTTTTTTTGAAAGGAAAATATATTAATATCAACACTGGTGGAAAAACAGGCTTCCGTCCAGCCCCATAAGTCGCGAAGCTGTAGGAACCGCGACTAATGGGACCTTTAGTCGCGGTTCTGGAGGTGAACCGCGACCAAAGGCCTGGGCCCAGGGCGCTCGGTGGCCAGCTGGCGCACGTGAGGGTCTTTAGTCGCGGTTGGCCAGGACAACCGCGACTAAAGGCCTTCGGGCACCTTTAGTCACGGTTTGCCAGGCCAACCGCAACTAAAGCCCCTCCCCTATATATACCCATCCAGCAGCCAACACTTAGCCATTTGGAGCCATTCTCTTCACAAGTGGGTGTAGGTTTGCTTTTGGTTCCTCTTATGCACATAAGGTGTTTGATGAAATGCCCCAAGAGTATGAAACAAACATGACATGAAGTGTTGGAGCCACACTCCTCGATCGCGGTTAGCAACTTGATGAA
>NC_041383.1:8723452-8729742 GCF_002162155.2 Triticum dicoccoides | reverse complement strand
CCTCGACGCCGCCCGCCGTCGCCCTCGCCCACCGCGCTGCTCATCCGGGCCGCCGACCGTCCGTCCCGGCCGCCGTGCTGCTCATCCAGGCCGCCGCCTGTCCGACCCCGGCCGCCGCGCTGCTCATCCGGGCCGCCGCCCGTCTGTCCCGCTGCTCATCCAGGTCGCCGCCCGTCCGTCCCTGGCGGGACGACGTGTACGCGCAGGCGTGGGAGCCCGCTGCCATCTACGCCCGCGAGACGGAGCGCCTCTCCGCCAAGGAGTCCCTCCTCGCCGTGAGCTTCTCCCACCTCGTCCCCTGTTCCCCTTCCTTGCAGGACGAATGGATAGTTGGCTACAGCCGGCAAAAAAAATTGAAAACACAAACAATTTTCTGAAACTCCGGAACAAAATTTGAAAACACGAACAAATTTGTGAAAATCGAACATTTTTTGAAAATATGAACATTTTTGAAAAATAGAACATTTTTTAAAAGGAGAACATTTTTTAAAAAGAAAAAGAAAAAGAACAATAAACAAAAAAAGAAAAGAAAAACGAAACAGAAAAAGAAAGGAAAAGAAATGAAAAAAAAAAGGGTTGGGAACCCTCGTAGGTGCGTTCGCTCGACAGTTTGACGCAGACAGCGTCATATAGGAAATTCCAATGTATCCTAATCACTGTTTCGGCGTCGGCTACAACGGGCCGGTGCATTAGCAGCAGTACAGCCGCGGAGGCTGCAACTGCAGCCCGGCTAAGACCCAGGCTCGGCCATATCCAGCCCTGTGTGACGCTCTTTGCATCAAAAAGTCGACGCGTCTCACAGGACGTAGCTCACCTGGGCCGGCCCATTTTGGGTTCGCGACATGACAAATTGGAATTTCCTCCCTCTCCGTGACGCCGTCGTCTGCCGCCCCGTCTCGCGCTCTACCGCGACACCCTCTCCCACCCCTTCCTCGCCCCCTCCTTTTGCCACCGCCCTTTCGCCACCGCCACCGCCACCGCCCCCCTTCTTCACTTAATTAATTTGTTTTTACTACATGTTTTCAGGACTGACATAAAGGCGGACGATAGAGCTGACCCGATTATGGACAACTATGATCCGGACGGTGAAGCACATATGTTCGGCATCATAAACGGCGATATTCTATATGTGCCGACCGGAGAAGAAGAAGATGATATCTCTTCTTATCTGAACCTTGACGGTGAAGATGAAGGGCGCCGTCAGCAAGATGATGCCGAACAAACGTCGATAAACGACGATCTTCAAATGGAAGTAGCAACCACCTCCGGCGCCGAGGTATATATATACATTGAGCCTCTGGTGATACAAACTAACTGATTTGAATAAATATGTGTGTACTAACGCGCGCGACTCTCTTTCTTATTTTAGCCCTCGGCCGGATCGTCGAAACAATCGAGTACGTCGTCAAAGCGTGGCGCAACCAAGACGATGAAACAAGGAGAAACATGCACCATCGAGGTTGTCGACAGTGCAACCGGCAGGCCGCTGGAGCCCCGCAAGAACGCCACCAAGTTTGTCAGCCAATGCGGAGCCATTGTTAGAGACAACGTCTCGATCACCGTCCAGGAGTGGAATGAGCCAAAGAAGGCACGAATTGATGGTTTCACTTTTGTCGATAAGAGAACAAAAAAAGATTGCTTCAAGAAGCTTATGGAACATTTCGTTCTACCTCCGGAATACAACAAATTCGATGAGGAGGGTAACAAGATTGAGGAAAACAAGGAGAGGAGGAGGCTAGTCAAACAGTTCGCTCTTCATAAGATGGCCGACGCATTCCGGAAATTCAAGCAAAATCTAGCCCATGACTTTGTCAAGCAGAACAAGACTCCCGATTTCAAAGGACAATATGAGAAACTGAAACATGATTGGCCAGAATTTGTGAAGCAAAAGAAATCGGAGCAGTTCATTCAAATATCGAAAAAAAATAAGGAAAATGTGGCTAAGAAGGAGTACAATCATGTTATGGGGCCAGGAGGGTATCGCATTTGGGTGCCTAGGTTGGAGAAGATGGAGAACGAGCTGAGGGCGCGAGGAATCCGTCCAGGTACGGAGGGATGGGACCCAAGGGCCAAAAGCTGGTGGTACGGGCATGGGGGAACGCTGTACCCGGAGACAGGGGAGTGTGTTTACCGGGGCAAATTAATTAAACCCACCCAAGCCCTTATTAACGCAATGAGGGATGCTCAACAGGGGAAGATCAAGTTCAACAGAGAGAACGACGCGCTGACAAAAGCCCTCGGGAATCCTGAACACGGAGGACGTGTACGAGGCATGGGGCACATTCCGTGGAAAATAGGGTTCCCCCAGAACGATGACCCGTACGGTTACAGAAGCCGTAAGAGAAAGATGGATCGGGAAGCAGATGTTGTGGCGCGGTTGGCATCGGAAATGGATGTGATGAAGAAAACCATGAGTGTACTAGTAGCCGAAAGAGATGCAGCTCGGGTGCAGCATGAAGATCATCCAGCGGATCTCGGAAGCCAGCAGCGGAGAAGCAGCGTGGCTTCCACGGAGGCCCCACCGGCTGGTGCAGATGCACCGACGATCGAAATTACTGCACCGGAGCCTCTGGTGGTCGAAATTACTGCACCGGAGCCTCTGGTGGTCGAAATTACTTCACCGGAGCCTCCTCGCTACCCCGTGGACGATATAAAGGAGATGAAAGAATGTCATCTGTATTATCCTATCGGGAACATGTCCATGAAGGTAGCCATTGGCAGTGCTTTACCATGTTTACCTGGAGCACTCCACCACAACAACCCCATTCAAGATGGCTATGCTCGTGTCATGGTGGAGGACATAGTCCAAGGGTTTGAGGACCTGGAGATTGACATTGCTACACCTGAAGGGGAGAAAAGACTTGGAGATGTCAAGCGCCATTTCATTCTATGGCAAAAGAAGTTTATCAAGTTTCCAGGCGAGGCGCCAAGGACAACAAGTCCACCCCCCTACGGTGGTGGTGGTGGCGGTGGCGGTGGTGGTGGTGGTGGTGGTGGTGGCGGTTCACCTACACCTCCGTCACGTCAGCCGACGCCGCCCCCCAGTCCACAACGTCCGGCGGGTGATCAGCCGCCGCCCCCCAGTCCTCGTCCGGCGGGTGATCAGACGCCGCCCCCCAATCCACCTCCGGCAAAGAAGCAGAAGCAGTCCTGGATTATTAACCCGGACCCTTATGTACCTAAGACCACAAAGGTACCGGAGCCATCACTGAAGCCTCTCCCCACAAGGCCTTGAGAACGTAGTGCCGAGGAAGTCGACGCGGCCGCGGCTGCTGATTTGGAGAATGGAAGGCGGACTGCAAGAAGAAAAGAGAGCCCGAGCTCAAGCCAGTATTTTCTGATGAGCAAAAGAAGTGGGCTAAGTCATTTTTGAGCACACCGTCCCAAGCCGCGAAGAATCTGCCTAACGACTATGCACGTGAACTTCGCAGGCAGGCACTCATGTTCAAGGAGAACAAAGAGCGGGAGAAGGCCGAAAGTAAAAAAAGCGGGAAACAAGTTGCCCAGCTCGGGGAACAAAGTAAACAATCGATTGCCCCGCTTATAGTGGAAGCCTTCTGTCCGGATGCCCCCGAGATCATACAAGCTGCGGCAGCACAGGGATTGACTGTAACGAGTGCCAGAGAACAAGCGGCCAACTTAGGTATTACTCTTCGTGAACTGTTAGGCCTTGATGAGGCGCCAGTGAAGGAGGTAGTAATTACATATGTCAAGAATGGGCCTCTCGTCGAGCCTGCGCAGGAAAAGGATCTACCTCCACAAATGAAAGGTCTGCTGAAATGGTACAAGGGTTACATAAAAAATGAAAACGCCAAAGAATATATTTATGCGGAAGTTAGACATGAGCATCACTTCAAACATTACTATGTACAAATTGAACTGAGTGAATTGTTCCAGCTTTTCAATCTGCGCGAGCTCGATAAATCTATCATCAGTTGCTACGTTCTGTAAGTGATTTATTAATTTCTACCCCATCTCGTTCATATTGCCTGCACTATATATATGTCCTAACTATATTGTTGTGTCCGCTATTATACATGCAGAATGAAGATTAAGGAATGCAGAGTAAGGAACATCCATGATGTTGGGTTCATTGACCCACACATCGTTAATGGACATGTGTTGGAGCGTCACCCCGCCGACGTGGAGGCAGACCTGTGGCACTTTCTTACAAAGCAGGAACTCAAAAGTGATATTCTATTTCCTTACCATTTTGAGTGAGTGTTTCTGTCTTGAGAACATTCTCTTTTGTTTACTCCATGCATGGTATGTGGCCGGCTAATCGATGAGTTATGCATGACGTACTGTGCATGTATCGTGTCCGCAGGTTCCACTGGATTCTGCTAGTAATTAAAGTTAACACCTCAGAATGTCTCGTCCACGACTCTGTGAATATGGATCCAAAGCTTTGGGGCGGCATGAGAAGAATGCTGCAGAAGTAATTATTTTCATTCATTTGCGCTCTATATCGATCGGCCTATTTCGTTCATTTCCTAATATCAAGTAACTAATTAATAACTCTCTTGTTCATTTAATTTTCTTTGCCTCGTAGGGTTTGGAGACGGTTCGTAGATACAAAGGTCGGTGAATTCAAAAAAGAGATAGAATTCAAAATGTTAAAGGCTAAGAATGCTGGGGATATTCAGCCACCGGAGACCAATCTATGTGGATACTATGTCTGTGAGATGATCCGGAGATACACCTCTGAGCGGGTTCCGAGTGATACCAATGCTCAGAGGAATAACCTCCGGTGGATGCTTAGTCCAGAAGCTCGCTTCCGACCACTTCAAGAGGAACTAGCTGGATGGTTCAGCAGGGAAGTCCTCCATCCTAAAGGAGAACACTATTACGAGGACGTAGAACTTTATATGCATTAAATCATGTATGGAAACTTGTTCAAAATTGTATATGGTCATCCGATGATATTGAATATATATTGTATATTCCTCTTGAATTCTTTTTGGTTCTAATTTCAAATTTATTTGAAATTGTACATTCATATGCATGTATGTAGTACCGTAGAATATATGAAACTCCTTCAAAATTAAAATAAAGCACAAAAGAAATAAAACAATACAAATTAAACAGAAAACAGGTTTAGGGGGGGGGGCTAAAACCCTAAACCTGCGGCGGCCTTTAGTCGCGGTTGGCCAGAAGAACCGCGACTAAAGGTCCTCCGCCCCGACGGCCACCTGGCGCCCACGTGGACGGGCCTTTAGTCGCGGTTCTTAAGCAACCGCGACTAAAGGGGGGGCCTTTAGTCGCGCCCGTTCGGTCGCGGTTGCGCAACCGCGACTAATGGCAGTTGCGAACCGCGACCAAAGGCCTTTTTTCCACCAGTGCAAGTACTCCCTCCGTCCGGAATTACTTGTCGTAGAAATGGATAAAAGTGGATGTATCTAGAACTAAAATATATCTAGATACATCCATTTCTTTGACAAGTATTTCCGGACGGAAGGAGTAGATGCTAATTACACCAAGTCTATGAGCCAACAAGAAATCTAAAAACATCCAGGATGCACACAGTCAAGAAAAAAAGAAAAGAGAAAAAAGGCCCTGTGACGGTGATCAATCATCATCAGTAACAACACTCTAACCACCATCAAAGACATCACCCGAACTACAAAGAAGATTCGCCAAAAGCAACGCCTCAAAAATAAAATAATACAAAGCACTAACGTTGTCATTGCCTCCAATTAGGAAGAACACATAAGCTAAACAACTAGATAGTTGCAAATATAACACTGTAGCTTGTTAAGAGATAACATCGTCCTGGCCGGGTGATGTGATGCGATGGGACGGCCGGCCGGCCGGAACAAAATATAAATACTACTACCTCCGTTTGGATTTATTTGTGCATACAGTATTTTAGGTCAATGTTTGAGCACATGTTTAATTAGTAAAATGTTAATTCTTGTCATAAAAAAATATTTGATATGTATTTAAATGTAGTTTCAATGACATTAGTTTGACTATGTAGTTTCAATGATATTAGGTCCAAAATACTTGTTGTGATTTTAGTCCAAATTACGTTGAAACAGAGATAATATAACTTATATTTTATTATTTACAATCATGGTCAAAATATGACCCAACTACAAGGACTAGTAGAGTATTACGTATTCGTGAGTCACGAAAATATTGTATAAGAATCAAAAAGTTTCTTGGCATATGAAAAGGTTCTTTATAATAAATAAGATGCCAATGCACATCCAATGCATATAAAAAGGTTTTAACATAAGTACTGTGATACAAATTGATTATGAGCGACACGGGCGGAGCCAGGATTT
>NC_041383.1:8697072-8723148 GCF_002162155.2 Triticum dicoccoides | reverse complement strand
ATCAATATATAATTAAGTCTTACATATAGCAGCAATTCAAAACAACTTTTCTAATTTTTTGTGTAAAATTATGAATTGCTAGCACACCAATCAAACTACTTAATTATCTAGTCTTCATCTTAATTATTCAAAGATAATAAAATTGATATATGGTTTCATTTTCAGTAAACGAATTGGTTTTATTGTTTTATTAAGCAACATAAAATAAGTTGAAAGATAAAACAAATATGATGAAGCGGTCCTGATGACAAATAAATAAATTACATTTCCCATTGATCAGTTAATTTATTTTTTCTAGTCAACAATTTGCAAGCATTTTAATAAAATCCGTAGCTACTAGTTTAGTTGTCGGTAGTGATACCTTGAGATCTGGGATTAGGCTGGGACATTATGCTGAGATGTTCACATATCAACTGAACTAAGATTGTGGACATTATGTGCAGTAGGTTGCTCTGCGAGATCTATCTCTCCGGTTGGATTTGCATCTTCAATTGTGGAGTTGGAGTTTGTAGCGATTGACTTGAACAAATTACTTATCCATGGTTTCTTCATCTTCATGACCTATGCGATTCCCATATTAGAACAAAGCAAATATATAACCTATCCCGCAAAAAAAGCAATATGTTACATGTAATTAATCTGGCAGGTTACAAAATATACTACTACTAACTACAAACACTTGATTAAGGACGCCGCTAACTGTCACACATGTGGGCGTTAAGAAATCTGCCCACACGTTCTGTGTGGTGCCTAAGAGGACCAGCCCACACGTCTATGTGTGGGCAAAACAACTAGCGTCCACACGCCTTTTTTCCCCTCCCGGTCCCTCTTACACGCGTGTGTGTGGGCGAAATAAATAACGCCCACACGCCCGGTACGTCAGGCCCGCATGCCCCACGTGACACTTTACCGCGCGCCCCGCAGTTGCCATGGGCCGGACCCTCGTCCATGTTCGTTTAAGTGCAGTTGCCATGTCGCTGAACTACGGTTGCCATGTCGGACAACTACAGTTGCCATGTTTGCTCAACTGCAGTTGCCATCTCAGGTCAAAGTTTCAAATTGCCATTTTTTGGACAACTACAGCTGTTGCCATGTGTGGTCTAGTCTACTGCAGTTGCCATGATTTCAAAATTTTAGGAGTTGCCACCTACTAGCACTAGTCAGTTGCCATGTAGCGCTACAAAAAAAGGCATGACAAAAAAGCATGTTCGGGTAAAAGAGAGAGTTGCCATGTGCTCACAAGCACGCTAGGGCAATTGCCATTTAAAAAAGAAAGAGTTGCCATCTGCTTACGTGCACGCTAGGGCAGTTTGCCAATGTCGCCCGCGGTTGTCAGAGTAGATGAAGCGGTCGGGGTAGATGACGGCGACGCTGGCGATGGGCTGGTGCTGGACGAAGACGAAGGGGGTGGACGGGCGGCTGCGACGGCTACAGGGGTAGCGGCGGCGGCGGCCGAAGAGGAGCGGCGGCGGCGGCCTGACGGCGGCGGCGGCTAGGTTAGGAGCGCGGCGGCGATGCTTGAAGTAAGCGAAGAACCCCGACAGCGTTACGAAGACCGGCGCAGACGATGGCGTTCCCGCGCCAAGGGAGACGGTGCTGCGCACACCATAGGAGGTTGACGCGCGGTGACGGCGGAGTGGATTGGGGGACGCGGTGCTACGGCCCGAAGGGGCGACGCAGCGGCGGCAAGCGGGTCGGGGCGGACGACGGGAAGACCTCGGGGCGGTGGCGGGGATCGCAAGCTGCGACGTTGCGGCCCGAAGGGGCGACGCAACGGCGGTTCGCAAGTCGGTGCAACCGCAGGGACGGCCTCGGGGCGGCGGCGGGGAACGTGTATCACGACACTACGGCCCGAAGGGGCGACGCAGCGACGACGCACGAGTTGATGCAGCCGGGAGGAAAACCACGGGGCGGCGGCGCTGCGGCCCGACGGGGCGACGCAGCGGCAGCCCGTTGCTCGATCGACGGAGGGGCGTGCTGAACTCGAGGTCAAACTTCACAGAACCTGCGGAGGCGCGCACAACCAACTAGCTAGGTCAGTTGCACGACACGGATGAAGTGGAGCGACGAACAGGTGATCAATCTGGCCAGTCGCAAGATGAAAGACACTGCTCGGTGCGATTATTACGGCCGGACGCGGCAAAGCGAGCGGCCGTCATACCCAGCGGCGGACTGTCGTAGCAGGAGCGTGCTACCGGCCTGCACACGTATTATACATGGAGGCTGATTGCAATACAACCATATGAGCACCATGCCCACATGATGCAACGTGCAGCCACACCTTGTACGGACGTGTGGTCCGGGGCAAGCAGCCGGCAACACCGGCGCCAACCACACCCGCGTGCCACGCGGTACGGGACGACCGGGGCAGCGCATGCGCTGCCGTCGTACGTAACCTGCTGCATGCAGAAAGCTGGGGCGTCCGTGCTGTGGATGGAGGCGGGGTTGATGCAGAATTCTCGATCGATCATGGCGACGACAACAGGCACATAGCCACGGCTGAACGGACGCGCGGACGGTAGCCGTGAGGGGCCGCCGCATCGCGCAAGGTCGCCGAGTCGCAGAAGAGGCCATGTGTCGCGCCAGTGTCGAAGTAGAGGCGCGAGAGTAGACGGCGGCGATGGGCGACGCAAACCGATCAAGTGGATCAGAAAACCAAAAAGTAGACGCCGATCAAAAGCGACCGGCGAGAGAGAGAAAAATCCGATCAAAGGATCGAGAAAAAAAGACTCTCTAGGGCAGCCGGTCGACACGACCGGCGGACGAACCCTAGGTATGGGCGGCGGTCATGGAGGCCGACCGCCCCGGTGGCGGCGCGCGGGTGCGGAAGCGACGGCGGCTAGGGTTTAAAACCCGGAAACTGATACCATGTTAGAAGAGAGAGAGAGAATTGGTGGAATAGTTTGTTGTATTGCTTGAGCCTCATGGACATATATATAGGAGTACATGATCATTTTGGAGTACAAGGGAAGGTAGAATAATATCCTACGCTATCCTAGCTTTCCTAATAATCACGATACTCAACAGGTGGGTCCGGAACCCTGCGCTGCTGGCGGCTGCTACATCTTTTCTGGTGGTGTGGTCGTCTGCTCTGGATTTGGCGCAAGTGGTGGTCTCGCCAATGGCCTGACCTTCTACGGTATGGTTGTGTGCGCCTTGGGCAGGTTGGATTCGCTTTGATCCGGCTTGCTGTGGTCTGAATCTGCGACGGCGGGGCGGACATGGTCCTTTGTGGTGGAGTGTGTCAGATCAACTTTGGACGAAAGCCTTTCTCCATATGGAGCTAGCGGCAGCGATGCCCGTGGGCGCCGATAATCTCCTTGGAGGCGTCGTTGTATTTGTTGTCTACGTCCTCTATGTCTAGACCCCTAGGGAAACCCCTAGTCCGCGTCCTCCTGTACGATTGATGTCGGCGCAACCAGTGTCGCGACCCTTCTTGAAGGCGTCATCTTTGGGGTACATATGGTTGTTGTGTGGGTGTTGCTTGCTGAAGGAATGATGTTGGTGGTGGTGCGGCCGGTTCGGGTCGACGATGGTCTGTATTGCTGCAGCCCTACTTCCTATGTGTCCGTCTTCGGTGGTGTTCCCTGGTTTCGGCCATGTTGCTATGCATGTTCAAGTACCTCCCTTGGTGGCCATTATGGTGCGTTGAGGCTAGTGGTCTTGGTGTCGTTCCGGTTCACCTTTGCTCTTCGATGACGGAAGATGCCTCCCCAACTTGCTAACCATTCCGGATTCTCGTGATGGAGCTCCCAATCAAGGATCGCGTTGTCACTCATTGGTTGTGGTTGCTCCGGAGTTGTGTGGTGAGGATCGGTTTGCACGCTGGTGCAGTGTGTTAGGTTGCTTGCTTATTCTTGATATTGTGATCCCACCACGACACCCCACATATACTTGTGCCTCCCGTGGGTGTTAGTCCTTCGGTCTACTAGCTAGGTCGGGCCTTGTCTTGGATGTCCTCTTTCCTCATTTTTTGTTACTTTGTTACTTGTACGGTTTTCGGCCCGGTTTCCCCGATTTCCATCGTAAACGGGGTCAACTTGTTTAGATTTTTTATCTAGTTTCCTTTATAAACTTGACCAACAAAAGCTTACGGAAAAACTAACGCCCACACGTGTGGGCGTTTGCACGTCGCCCACACGCCTCCATCACCACTCATTTTGTCACGTATGAACAGATGACATCAACAGATTTTTTTGGTTTTCGGCTTAAAAATATTTTATCTCCTAATTAAGAAAGCGAATTAAAAATCCGTTTTCACAATTAAATCCGTCTCGACGAGATCTTCAAAACTAGACCCCATGTTGATATGTTTCGACGCATTTTTTTTGCCCAAAAGTTGCCATGATGTTTACACTGTAGTTGCCATGGTGCTTAAACTAAAGTTGCCATGTGGCAATTTTAGTTTGTAGATCATGGCAATTTTAGTTTTTGATGATGGCAATTCCAGTTTTTTGACCATGAAAATATTTTTTTGCATGAACCATGGCAATTTTAAGTGCATGTATCATGGCAATTTTAGTTTATGGTGCATGGCAAGTCTAGTTTCCTAATTCTCTGTTTTATAATATGTCAAAATTTACTTTTTAATATAGAAGAAAATAGCTGAAACATAACATGGCAACTTTAGTATAAACATCATGGCAATTCATGTGCTATAGACATGGCAACTTTTAACCAAAAAGAACTTTTGTCGAAATATATTGATATGATATCTAGTTTCGAAGATCTCGTCGCGAGGGATTTAATGGTGAAAACGGATCTTCAATCGGATTTTTCTTTTAAGAGATAAAACATTTTAAAAACTGAAAATTCAAAAAGATTTCCACATGCATGCATGCAATGACATGGCGTAGTCTGTATGTTATAGGACGTGTGGGCGGATTTGACTCCCACCACACGTGTGGGCGTTAGCGTTGTCCAAAGCTTAAAGTTTAACTCTTGGCTTTGACAGCTTTTTGAGCAATATATTTATGTGGGGATCCTCTTCCGCTGGTGACTGTAAAAAAAACTACCAGAACTTTTTATATTTTAAAATAGAGGGTGTATTATGTACTCGCTCCGTCCCTCAATATAAGATATTTTTACAAGATAACGTAGCTTGTAAAACGTCTTATATTGTAGGACAAATGGGGTAGCTTTCTCTATTTAAAAACGGCGGGTGTACTATTTTTAAAAGATACACTTGGCCGGTGGTGGGAGGTGAGATGCTTCAAGAGAGAGAACATGTCTTGCAGATGCGTCTGTCTCCGGTGAGCGGCTAGTTGACTTATGAGGTCTTTGTGGTACTTTGTAACGGAGTTATGGTGGCGAGGCCCGCATGGATAGTAAAGAATTGAAGGTAGGAGTATCTTCTTTTCTTAGTTGTGGAGTACAGAAGGAACGTGTTGACTTTCAGTTATGTGTACACCAATAGAAACAAGTGAGATTCGTAGTACCGTTGCATTTCCGCATTCTCTATCACATCAGCTAAAGAAGCCCTCTCGTGGAGCGAAGTTAGCACTAGGAAGCGGAGATCTTTCGTAGGGATCGAGTTTTTAGAGAATAGGCGCTTTAGATGAGTTCAGCGATATGCTTTGTTCTGATGCAGAGGCCGGGGATCCTCCTTTTTCGGGAAAAAAAAAGAATATGCGCTTTAGAGAATAGGTGCTCTGGCTTACAGAACTAGATTGTGCCCTGTGTGTGATATATTTCAATGGTGAGATTCCTAGTACGGTTGCATTTCCGCATTCTCTATCACATCAGCTAAAGAAGCCCTCTCGTGGAGCGAAGTTAGCACTAGGAAGCGGAGATCTTTCGTAGGGATCGAGTTTTTAGAGAATAGGCGCTTTAGATGAGTTCAACGATATGCTTTGTTCTGATGCAGAGGCCGGGGATCCTCCCTTTTCGGGAAAAAAAAGAATAGGCGCTTTAGAGAATAGGTGCTCTGGCTTACAGAACTAGATTGTGCCGTGTGTGTGATATATTTCAATGAGTTCAGCGAGATTTAAACATGAATAAATTTTGAGTTAGTAAGATGAGGCCCAAAATCAAACTTTGCATATGTAATATCGTCAATATCAACAAAAAAATCTTATAGAATTTTGCGGGGAATATCAACAAGAACCATCGTCAACAAGCAGGATGAGTTCAGTGATAGATGAAGTTCACTTTATTCAAGCCGCATCGATGACATAAATATCGGGAAACCGATGAGCTAGCTGATCAGGCTCATGGGTTAGACGGGAGGGCGCCGCTGATGGAGACTGGGAGGTTTACGAGGCCGAGGACGTTGACCTCCCCGTCAACAAGCAGGATGCGTGCAGCGCCGCTCGCTTCGCCACCTGCCACCTCGTTGGATAGCATCCTGCTGGCCGCCACCGTGGGCACGACGGTGCCCAGCTGCAGGGCAACGCCGAGGAGGAGGAGGAGCAGCGTGGTGTTCCGAGCCATGGAAGCCATCGATCGGTCACGCCGGGCCTGGCTGCCCAAACGACCAGCTTTGCTTTGATTCTATTTCTAGCGAGGTAGCGATGAGCTCAGAGGCTTTGTGTGTTTGTGCTTTTGCCGTCGACGGTCTCTACATATACTGGGAAGCAGGCGGAGCGGAGGGGCTGGAGCCACGGTGTTATCTGCGGGGTGCTTTGTTTACTGCTATGTATGTATCTATAACTAAGATATGTCTAGATACATTCATTTTTTCAACAAGTATTTTCGGACCGAGAGAGTATTTGTCTTTCTAGACATTTTAAATGGACTACAACATATGAATGTATGTAGACATATTTTAGAGTGTAGATTCACTCATTTTGCTTCGTATGTAGTCACTTATTAAAATCTATAGAAAGATGAATATTTAGGAACAGCTAGTGATATAACAGCGCCTATGATGTAGGAAGGTGAGCAAGGTGCACATGGATACCAAAAAAGAGTTTCGCCCGCTTCATATTATAAAACAATCACCATCACGTACATCTGAGCGAGCCGAACACACACACGCTACCACGACACCCAACAAACAGACCCAAAGCTAGATACAAAGGTGCTGAGCACCATCATACCACTCAGACACAACCAAGCAAACAAAATATGAGCTATAAAGAACCACTTGGAGCCACAAAGGGGGTTGAGACGGACCATGATGAAGCAAGGACTCCAAGTCGGTGCCTTCTAGAAGGGTACGACCATGGATAGTCGCCACCGTCCGATCCACATATCAAGTTTTCACCCGGAGCGACGTAGGGGGTGGGAGCACCGCGACGGGGCCTTCAAGAAGAATACGACGTCCACGGATGCTGCCAACGACGGCCAGAAAAGCAATGGGCAAGTGATGAACTCCGGTGCTTGCACCCCGCTGACACACCACGACTCCGCCAACCACCCGCAGCCATGTCCCCCGCGAAACCATGGCTGCCCGCCTGCACCTGAGACGCAGGTTCCGCCCCCGAACGCCACGCCTCCTGCTGCTACGGCCACCGCCCAACTCTAGACACCCCAAGACCATCCAAAGAGATCAACTTTGCACCAAAGGAACACCACCGACTGACAAGCCGCAGCAGACATCCTGAACATCGGCGCCAGTGACGGGGGCCCGAGCACGTCGACGCCAGCCTCCCCACTGGAAACACCCCTATGCCACCCCACCTCAGCAGCCGATGCAGCACCGCGCAAGGCCACCAACGTAGACCCGACCACCCGTAAGGGGGACCCCAGGTACAACTGCCGAACGCCAAGAATACTCACCCGGGATCCAATTTGCCCCGCCGTGTCGTCCAGCCGGCGGGACGACTGGATGCCGACCAGCACGCCCACCGGCCACCGCCACTGCGCCTCCACCACCACCAGCCGAGGCCACGGTAGGGGCGGACGCCCGCATCACGCGCCATCCGCGGCCCTCACCGGCTGGGCTCAAATCTGGACGAACGCCGCCACCGGAGCCCACCGCGCACCACCTCCACTGCAGCACCTTCACGCCACCGCCCACAACTCGTGTCGCCGCCGCCAGCTGCTGCTGCCACCCGTCCACAACTTGCGCCGCCGCCTGTCCCGGAAGCCCGCGCCTGCCGGACCGAGGGGAAAGGAAAGGGCCCCGCCGCCGGCAGCACTGGCCGGGCTTTGCCCGCCAATACGTCGAGGCAGCGGCGAGGGGAGGGAGGCTCGAGGCAGGAGGGGCTGGAGGCGTGATGTGACCATTGACCACTCTGTTACATATACGTTACAGGTTGGTGATTTCTGTATGGAGGTACCGTCGACAGAACAAAGGAAGAAGAGGTGAGACCAACCTTCAGGACCCCTTGTACTTTGATTCAAATCGGTTCTGTACTAATCCTTATTGGTTCAGTTATGCAGTCAAGTTTGTCTGGTCCTGCTATTTTAAAGCATTGAATTTAGTCCAAAAGGATCTGAACGGATCAGGCAAGGGAAGGTAACCAGGCTAGGGTCAAATTGCTACTATGGCTGGACCAAAAGCTCGTAGCTCGCGAGCTTAACGAGCGCTCGATAGTTTGGCTTGTTAAGCTTGTAGCTCGCTTCTTAATGAACATAGCCAATCATTGATTTTAGCTCGTTAAAATTAACGAGCTTAACGAGCGAGCTAACGAGTTTCACGAGTAGCTTGTTAAGCTCGTTAGTAACAACACAACACATATTTTCATATTACATGACAAACTTTTTTAGCACCTCAGCCCATCTATTTAATCTAATCGACATATGAGGCAACAAATTACTTTATTTCTTTTTGTAGTCACCATACTTCATCATGAAAACCATACTTACACATTCATCATGTATATCGTAACACATTATAATCTGTTAACGAGCGCTCACGAGCTTAACGAGCTTCAAACGAGCCGAGCCGAGCATGGTTTTCTGCTCGTTAATCTTAACGAGCTTAACGAGCCGAGCCTTAACGAGCACGAGCTTAACGAGTACGAGCTTAAGGAGCCGAGCTGCTCATTAGTCCAACCCTAATTGCTACGTGAAGTTCCTTTTATTTTTGGAGTCCGAAGATTGCATGCATGGAGTACTAGTTTTTTGGTCGTGAGTCTCTAGTTTTGTTAGGTAGGAAATCCTATGCGATCAATGTGGCCGGAATATTTTATGTGGTAATTAGAGTTTGTTAGAATCTACAGTTGGCACGATATGTGCGCGTTGCCTATATAATGGGCTGGCTACGGCCGTGTATAGGGGAGTTTTGAGGGGAGAAAAAAAAAACAGATATCGCATATGCACCAAAATTATCTTTGTTTGCTGATCCGCGAGGGGTTTGAGAGCTGCTGCACGTAGGGATTAATCTGATTGATTCCATATGTAAGTTTTTATTCTTTGGTCTTCTTGCATATTGCTTGATCCAAAGAACCGATCTGCTACTTCGTCGTCTATTTCTGCTATTACGAGAATTGTTCGACGTGGTTCGTTGCTGATTTTCTTGTACCGTGAAAGATTGGGTCAACGAACGACTCGTCATCTAGATGGGTTACATCAAGTGGTATCAGAGCAAGGTTGATCACGGTACAATTTTTCTGTCTCTCTCTGGTTCTTCAGTTGATCAACTTGAGTTGCTACAATGGTGAATTCACAGAAATCAAATTCTAGTGTGCATGGTGCACATGAAGGAGATGCGGAAGACGAGCTGCCCTTGCCCACCTATGATCCGAGTGTTGCACCGGCTATCGTGGTAGGATTGGAGGCAACTCGTGACTATGTGCTGAATCTAGTGGGGAGGCGCATCGACAAGGTTGAGGAAAGTCTAGGAAAAAAGATTGCTGATTTGACTGAGGTTGTTCATCGATTGAGACCACGTTCACCACCTAGTGATGGGCCTGCTGCATCGCGTCGTCATCGGCAATTATCTGGACAGCGGGTAGGCGAACAAGTTCGCAACAATGGTGAGCATCAAGACCATCAGTCTGAGGGGGCTGGTAGCTATTATGAGCCTGTGCGGTGTGCTTATAACCATCATGGAGGTGGCCTATACCATGGGGGAGGACATGAACGTCCGCGACGCGCCTACGAAGATGATGGTATTGGAAGAATAAAAATTTCCATACCGCCGTTTAGCGGCAAAGACAACCCGGATGATTATTTGGAGTGGGAGATGCGCGTGGATCAGATTTTCGATGGACAACGGTACACCGAGGAGAAAAAGGTTCGTGTTGCATCTATTGAGTTCACGGGCTATGCTTTAATATGGTGGAACCAACTATGTCGCGCGGGAGGGCGTCCGGAGTCTTGGAATCAGATGAAGAGTATCATGAAGAAACGCTTCGTTCCGGAGCACTTCACTAGGACCTTGTACACACGCTTGCAGCAGCTTCGACAAGGTAACTCTAGTGTTGAGGAGTATTATAAGGAGATGGAAATATTATTGATTCGTACAGGGGTAGAGGAGCAAGAAGAGGCTACAATGGCACGATTCATGCATGGTCTGAAATCAGAGGTACGAGATCGTGTTGATATGGTAGAATATAATGGATTACAAGGATTATTACACCATGCCATTCGAGCGGAGCAGCAAGTAAAGCGTCGTGCCGGTCATGATAATTCATCAAACTCGATGCGACGTAATTTTCAGAGAGAGGGTGGTAGTAATAGTGGTTTCAAATCTGATTCTCAGTCGGCTACCAAGGAAGTATCTCCATCCAAGGTTGAATCATCTCGTGCTTCTAACTCTCGTACTAGTGATATTGTGTGCTTTAAGTGTGGTGGCAGGGGGCATAAGAAGTTTGAGTGTCCTAATGAGAGGAGGGTTCTCCTCACAGAAGAAGGATACATGTCTGCGAATGATGGAGAGAAAAATGCTGACCCATCTAGTGAGAAATCTGAAGATGAGGAAGAAGTGAATGCGATGAGTTTTGAAGCTGCAGAAGCATACCCATCATTAATGGTGCAGCGAGTGCAAGAAGATCGAATTGAGGATAAGGGGCAGCGATGGAATATTTTCCAATCTGAATGTAAGATCAACAACACCCATTGCAAGCTGATAATAGATGGTGGAAGCTACACCAATGCAGTCAGCAAAGGGTTGGTTGATGCTTTGGGGTTGCCTGCATGGAAGCACCCGCAACCCCACCGTGTTGAGTGGATGTATCATACAGGGAAGTTGAAGGTTACTCATAAGGTGCGCGTCAAATTTTCTGTTGGTGATTATACTGATATGGTGATTTGTGATGTCATACCCATGGATGCATGCCACTTGTTATTGGGGAGACCATGGCAATATGATCACAACACTACACATGAAGGTCGAACGAATACATATTCATTTTGGGATTCTGGGAAACGACGCGTACTGCGGCCAATGTTTGACAACGCAATTAAGGTGGATGCACTTGTTACATTGAAGAAGAAGGTTGCAAAGACTGCTCTGAAACCGAGGACAGTTTCCTTTCATGGGGGAGAGGATGATGTGACCATTGACCACTCTGTTACATATACGTTACAGGTTGGTGATTTCTGTATGGAGGTACCGTCGACAGAACCGAAGGAAGAAGAGGTGAGACCAACCTTCAGGACCCCTTGTACTTGGATTCAAATCGGTTCTGTACCAATCCTTATTGGTTCAGTTATGCAGTCAAGTTTGTCTGGTCCTGCTATTTTAAAGCGTTGAATTTAGTCCAAAAGGATCTGAACGGATCAGGCAAGGGGAGGTAACCAGGCTAGGGTCAAATTGCTACGTGAAGTTCCTTTTATTTTTGGAGTCCGAAGATTGCATGCATGGAGTACTAGTTTTTTGGTCGTGAGTCTCTAGTTTTGTTAGGTAGGAAATCCTATGCGCTCAATGTGGCCGGAATATTTTATGTGGTAATTAGAGTTTGTTAGAATCTACAGTTGGCACGATATGTGCGCGTTGCCTATATAATGGGCTGGCTACGGCCGTGTATAGGGGAGTTTTGAGGGGAGAAAAAAAACAGATATCGCATCATGTCGGATGCACCAAAATTATCTTTGTTTGCTGATCCGCGAGGGGTTTGAGAGCTGCTGCACGTAGGGATTAATCTGATTGATTCCATACGTAAGTTTTTATTCTTTGGTCTTCTTGCATATTGCTTGATCCAAAGAACCGATCTACTACTTCGTCGTCTATTTCTGCTATTACCAGAATTGTTCGACGTGGTTCGTTGCTGATTTTCTTGTACCGTGAAAGATTGGGCCAACGAACGACTCGTCATCTAGACGGGTTACATCAAGGCGGCGCTAGGGTTTTCCCCCGGGCGTTCACGGGTGCGCGGCGGGAGGGAAGGGGGAGGGAAGAGGCTTGGACTTCTTCTAATCCGGTGAATCAATGGTGTCTCAAATGCGAAGCCTGCGCATGGATAATAAACAATTAAGGTATTTTTTTTCCTAGTTTGTGGAATAGAAGGAGGATTGGTGTTGACTTTTGGTTATGTCTTTATGTGTACGCTAAAAGGAAAACAAGTGGGGTTTCGCAGTATGGTTGCACATTCTATATCACATCAGCTAGCTAAAGAAACAAACTTGTAGAGAGCATGGCACCAAGTCGGCACGAGGAACCTGAGTCTGTAGACGTGATATGTCGTGAAATCATACAAAAAGAGTCATCTTGTGCAGAAAATAAAGAAGCCCAGAACCAGAAGGACACCTAGAGCCTAGAGGGGTGCCACTAGGCCTCTACGTGCCCCCCACCACACATGGGCCTGCCGCGTGGGCCCCGTGAGCACCACCTTACTCTCCCTTAGGCTATAGATCTCCCCTGACCTGAAAACTTTGTAGATTTTTCTGCTACTTTTTCGCGACACGGAACAGTCACCACCTATGTTCGTCATCTGGAAAGCTAATTTAGAGCCTGTTCTTGGCCTCCACGAGATTTTGTCGCCATCATCATCATCAACCTTTTCTTCATCACCACCATCATGATCCCGTCTCTCATGTTCGAGTAATCTCGCGATAGGCACATGGTAATTGTATCTTTGGATTGTATTTTTTGAACTAAATTCAAAATAATTTCATTCAACAGAGCCATTGATGAATTCACATTATTAAAGATGGTCACCTTTCCAGCGCTGGAGTCTATAAACATATATCTATTACTTAACTTGCAACAACCATCCAATTATTCAAACGGCATGAAACTTTATGTGGCATGCACATAGACATGCATGTCAATTGATGATAATTGGCTCAACCAAAATGAACAAAAGAACACATTCTGAAAATAATAAATTATGAACAAAGAATTGCCATGGCAGATTTGTAAAAAAAATTGCCATGATATTTAAATAAAAGTTTCCATAGTTGTATGCAAAATTTGTTGTGTGTGTAAAAAACAATAAATTCTGAACAAAGAATTGCCATGGAAGATTGATAATAAATATTGCCAGGGTATTCTAATTAAAATTTCCATGGTTGTATGAGAAATTTGCTGTGTGTGAAAAAAAGGAAAAATTACAAACAAAGAATTTGCATGGAAAAAAGTTAATTTTGCCATGGTATGTAATGTAAATTTGCCATGGCAAAAACATGTTGTCATGGTTAGTTGACAAAATTAGGTTATGTAAGAATTTAGAAAAGCTTGTTATCCAACTTAGAATATAAAAATTCCAATGATGGTAAAATTAATATAGGTTTGTTGCCATAATGCGAAAATGAAAACCTTAAAAAGAATGCTCCCAAGTATATCAAGAATGTCATTACTATCCAATTTTAAACATTGATTTGCAATGATATTTTAATAAAAATTTCCATGGCTGTAAATCTGAAGAGTATAGGTTTTCAACCTAATTAGCACTATACCGATGTTGCTGCTATAGACCAGCCAATTAAGCTAATTCATTCATTAGCCACTTACTTTTTCATCCACCAAACTACTCAGTGCATCAGGATGAGGATTTCTATGGTATGGAAACTGAAGGAAACACAATAAATTAACATGCAATTTTTCTTGTGAAATGGGACAAAGCATGCTTGCCGTAACAAGTAGCACAAATGGTGTCCTTCACATCAAAGTCCAAAACAGAGCTCTGCATGGAATTGATTGGGAACCCACCTAATGCTGCAAAACAATTCCAAAGGATTTGGAACTAATTCTCCTTACCAAAACAAAAAAAAATGTTTTGGCTTCTGTTGCAGGATAGACTCAACACAAGGGAACTTCTAGCTAGAAATAATTCCATATAAAACATCCACGAGAGCGCACCACCACCAATCCTCCTAAAGCTTATTGTTGTGGTGGCCAACCTTTGGGTTACAGCGGGAGCCAATAAATTAGGGACAATTGTATTACGCGAGTAATTGTCATGCCGTTTCTCGGGCTTTTGTAACAATCTGTAACTCCATTCTCCTCTAATTTAATCGATGAGGCAAATCTTATGCCTCCGTTTAAAAAAACCATGCCTGGTGAGCTTGCCACCTGGGAAGATGAGCATGTGTTGGGAATAGGAGGTAGCAGTACCTTTTTTTCTTCTATGACAACTCCACTTCCTTTGCGTCTTCCTATTATCACCACCTCACGCCGCTCGACATCCCATCCGAGGTCCATAAGAAGATTGATTCCATCCGTCGCGCCTGTCTTTTGGCGGGCACCGACAAGGTTTCCGGTGGGAAATGCAAAGTTAATTGGGAGATTATAAGTTTTGCTTCTTCCCGCTTAATTGGACAACGCCGACGAGGAGGAGGAGGAGCAGCGTGGTGTTCCGAGCCATGGAAGCCATCGATCGGTCACGCCGGGCCTGGCTGCCCAAACGACCCGCTTTGCTTTGATTCTATTTCTAGATACGTAGATATGAGCTCAGAGGCTGTGTGTAGTAGTAAGCTCACGGCAATGGGGTGCCACGTGGCAAGTCCGCCAGTGGTTGACAACTTTGTGATGGTGGGTAAACTTTGCCGAGAGGCCGTACCTTGGTACTCGGCAAAGCGTCGTTTCATTGCCTAATTCAAGCATTACCTGGATCTCAGAAACCAAGAACATACCAGATGAACAGCACGCTAAAGAAGTATATCTTATATTACTATTCGGATCCATTTAGTTACTTCAAGTATATCTCACAACTATTCACATCCATTTAGTTCCTTCATTGATTCTTGTTGATGAAGATGGCTTATCCGCAACTCGCGTTGGATGGAGCGCAACCACCAGCGCATCAAAAAGTTGTCGAGCCCGCTACAGGAGACAGACGCGAAAGTCTTAACTTGTGCGCTGTCGCTTCTGATTGTTCTGTCGCGGTGGCTCACGAGCAATATCATGATATCCGGCTTCCTCCTGGGCTAGCATGAAACGGATGATATTGGGCCTTTGCATGCCCATCATTGGCTGGATTGCCACGAGGGTGATCTACACTTTTGCAAGGTGTTTGGGGTGCAACTGCAAGCTGCTCAGACGAAACATTGGCATAGCTGAGCGATCGACGGGAGGGGGGCGCCCCAGCCTTGAATAAAATAGTCACTGTTATCCTTGCATATAATCATTATTGTCAGACCAGTTATTTTCTCAAGAAAAGAGTAATCTTTTTTCTCTTTCGTGGAAAAAAGTAGTTGTTTTTATTTTGCAGGAAGCTAGATCCATGTCAACGAGAAAAAATAAAATAACAGGACTAGCGTTTATTTAAGCCACATCGACACAGCACATGGAAACAAACCAGGATACAAATTGGACTGATCGACCAATAGCAAAGCTCGACTGTTTTGCTCACCTAAGCTAGCTCCGTTCAAAACATACGACAAACCATACACAGAGGATTGAAGGAACAAAGGAAATAGCCAATCAACGACGACGACGACAGACGCATGCACCATTAATGGGAACCTGAAGAAAAGAACGTAGATGAGGCGCCATTCCATTCCAGCGGTGAGCTAGCTCAGGTCCTGACAGTGGTGCCGATCGCTACGCACTTGCTGCCGCCGGTAGGGGGGTTGTCTTTCTTGAATTCGAACCCGGCGTCGCACTTGACTACGTTGGTTACAACACACTCGCCGCCGCCGCGAATGGAGGGATCTTCCTTGAATTCGAACCCAGCACCGCACTTGAGTAAGGCGGCTACGACGCATCCGCCGCCGCCGCTTATGGAGGGATCTTTCTTGAATTCGAACCCGGCGCCGCACTTGACTATGGCGGCTACGACGCACCCGCCACCGCCATTAATGGATGGATCTTCCTTGAATTCGAACCCGGCGCCGCACTTGAGTACGTTGGCTACGACGCACTCGCCGCCGCCGCTAACGGAGGGATCTTCCTTGAATACCAACCCGCCACCGCACTTGAGTATGTCGGCTACGACGCACATGCCGCCGCCGCTAATGGAGGGATCTCTCTTGAATACCAACCCGCCTTCACACTTCAGTACGTCCTCTGCAAGCATCCTGCCAGCCGCCGCGGCCGGCATGATGGAGCTCAGCTGCAGAACGACGCCGACCAGGACAAGGAGCAGCACGGTATTTCGGGCCAGGGAAGCCATCAATACCGAAACGTGGAGCTTTGCTTTGGTAATAGGCTGGTGGCAATGTAATGGGGACTCGGAGGTTAACGTTTGATGATTCTGTTTGTGCTATGGACAATCGTTTATATAGGGAAGGGATGCAGGGGAGAGGGCCGATGTGATCTGCATGGATGTTTTTGTTTCATTAGCGTTTAATAAATTTCCCATCAATTAATGCAAGCTCCAATAGATAGATATACACATATAGTTCGAAATTGATGGTCTTGCACTTGCACGCACGTCCTTCCAAGATGTGCGTCAGGTCTAATGTTTTCTTTTTATTCTAAAGGATTTTGTTCGATTAGGCGTGCTTAACTTACGGTTTGATTAATCCTTTGAATGTAGTTTACAGTTAAATTACGTACATAAATAAAATAATAAAGGTTTGCTAAGCTTAACATTATTGGACCGCACCACGAGTCCAGCTATCTGGGCAACGTGCTTAAGAGTTATGCGATTTGCTTAGTTACTTAAAAACATGATTTGCTTATTAGTGCTAACCACGGACTCTTGCTTAGCTAGTGCTGGGCTGTGCTGGATCACGAACATCGCCATGTGTGATTGCATAGCTTACTTCGATAAGAATGACGACGAGACACTCACTACTCTACCCGGGAGAGGATTCCCGGCACGCAAGTGCGGGGCCACGCACATTGTGGACTGTTGATCTGCACCAGAATTCACTCATATGTTTTTGGATATGGTCTTTTTGTGTTGTATATGACTTTACATATGTCCATAATGTTATGTATATCTAATCACATATCTATTTTTTCATGGGGTCAAATAACTGTTCGTGTGGGATATGTATGGTAAGTGAATCTGCACATACAGAAGTCCAAAGAAAAATGATTTATTCGCAGCATAGATAGATGGCTCTTCTTCCCCTGGTCTTCTTTGTTGATATCTCTCTCTTTCTAGTCCGCTCTCATCTTACAAGAAATAGAATCCTGTAGTAAAATTAGTTATTACTTGAATCTTCTGAAATAGATAATGATTATTAGTAATACAAGTGGAGTTCTAGCGGAACGTTGATAAAAAGGTTAGTTATATTTACATATTTCTTCTTCATTACTTTTTGTTTTTGTACCACAGTTGAAATTGTATTTTGCACATTGATATTTCAATCCGTTTGTTTTGTTTATTCAATCCAGATATTAGATATATTAACTGTGTTTTTCGGCGATACTATGAATTTCAAACTTCTAAGGAGAATAATACTATTATGTACGATGCAATGTATATATGGCTATGTTTTGTTTAGGTACTGAGGATGAAACTTAATCTATTCAACTTTTAGTTATTAGATGCTTTTACTTCATTAGTACTAAAATATAACGAGTATATTAACTTGAATTCCTATATTAATTTTGTTTGCTGTGACATGCTAGGATTCCGAATCATAACAGGGCATATTATGGTTACACATGTTGTGATGTATGTAGTGTATGTAAGAAAACATAACGTTAAGTTACAGGGAATAAAACGAAATTGATTTGAGTTTTAGTTTGTTAACTTTTTGACTTCATGATCTGTAACATCCCAAAATTCTAAATTTTGGAATGTTACTTAACTAAAAAAAAAGGATTGCTTTGTTTCATATTATTTGAATTTGAGTTGAATCAAAACTTTTTGAGATTTTATTTGAATATTTCATAGAGACCGAATACAATGACTTCCCCAAAATTTCTATATTTTTTTTTTTGCATTTGGAACTACAAATATTCAAAAATTTCCAATTCAAAACAAAAGATAATATGACTTCTTAAATAATAAATATTTTTGAAAATTTATTTGGATTTTTGAGAAAAACAATAAATCTTTTGGGCATTTAATAAACCCTAAAAATAATTTTGGAATTATTTTCATTTTCCAAATTGGTTTTATGTTAAAAAAATGTGTTACAATATGAGCTGGAATAAATGTTTGTTAAGCTATATATGAGTATAAATATTGTTGTAGGTTTTTTTGGAGTTGTATAAGTTGTGTTGGTATAGTTTTGAGCCTAGATAAATTTCCTTTCATTAATAAAAATAAAACATATTTCTACGTGAACCTGAGCCAAAACTATGCCAGGCCCAGCAACAGACCGAGCAGTTCACTCAACCTTTTGACCGACCGCCTGTTAGAGGCCGAAGGGATACGGGCGAAGGTGGACCATCTGTTTCATAATCGATCAACGGCAGCCAGCGTGCCCCTCTTTTTATCTCGTTTTTCTCTTTGTCAAGTGGGACCTCCCTATCATCTCCTTCCTCCCCGATCGGATAATCACGCCGGCAACTTCATCATTGAGTGTAAGCAGATGGAGTTGGAATTTGCAAAGATTTCCTCTGTGCATTGTTATCGTGATGCAAATGAGGTAGGGGATAGCCTAGCTAAAATTTCTATTACCATTAGATCTTTGGGATTTTAGGAGAACGTGCTCCCTTTCAATCTTCTTGGCAATGTTGCCCTCGTGACCACCTTTATTCATGCTGATCCACACGGGAGAAAGATCCTTGAGGTTCATCGAATCTCGTCGGCACTATCCCGTCTCTTGTCGTCCGTCACAGACGCTAGAGGAGGCTCTCGACAGCACGAGCACCACCATTCTGACCGAAGCAGCGTTCGGGCGAGGGATGGGAGCACCTAAGTTTAAAGAGGGGCAGAATGGTTTTCTAATGCACAAGTCATATGTTACGAACACAAATGGACAAGAGGTAAACTTTATCTGTTAGGTTTGCCGAGGGTGGCAGTGCCGGGCAGTCTTCCCGACTCCTTGCTGAAATCAAATCCATGCCAGGAACGGCGGAACCAAGTATCTGCTGGAAGCAAAGGGAGTACAATATCCTGAACAAGCATGCATATATGTATATAAATAAACATGGAAATCAACAGGAACTATGCATACTAAAAGCTATTTGTCTACGCACAGGGTCTGCGTCTGGCTCTGTACATAGGGTTACATGCCTTGCCAGCAAGGCTAGTACAAAAGAGGGTTGCCGGGGGTCCCGGCAACCGCGCCTCATGGGTAAAATTTGCGAAGATATTTGATATTCCAGGAGTTGCTCACCAGAATGCCATCTTCGGTCTTCAAGCGGACTGCGCCGGGCCAGGTGACCCGTTTCACCTAATAAGGTTCTTCCCACTTTGGCGTCAACTTGTTGGACTTCTTGGCGGATTGAACGCACCGAAGAACAAGGTCGCCTTCCTCAAGGCTTCGGGCATGAACCTTGCAGCTATGGTAGCGGCGCAAGGCTTGCTGCTAGCGAGCAGCTCGCACAGTATCCCAAAGACGATCTTCCTCAAGGAGTGTAGCATCAGCTTGTTGCAACTGCTCTTGCTCAAGGTCATCATAAGCGAGCACTTGAGGCAACCCGTATATGAGTTCAATGGGTAGAACTGCTTCTGCCCCGTATACCAGGGAGAAGGGAGTCAGGCCAGTGGCTCGATTTGGTGCCGTTCTGATTGACCAAAGAACCGTTGGCAATTCATCAATCCAGCATCTTCCGCACTTATGAAGCTTGTCAAAAGTTCTTGTTTTGAGGCCTCGCAACACTTCAGTGTTAGCCCTTTTGGCCTGGCCGCTGCTTCTTGGATGTGCAACAGAAGCGAAGCAAACTTTGCTGCCGAGGTCTTGGATATACTGCATGAAGGTGTGGCTCGTGAACTGTGCGTCGTTGTCGGCGATGACTTTGTTTGGCCCACCAAAATGGCAAACTAGTCCCTTGAACAATTTGACGGCTGATTGTGCTGTCACCTTTCTCACCGGCTCCACTTCTAGCCACTTTGTGAACTTGTCGAGTATGACGTACAAGTACTCAAAGCCCCCGACAGCACGGGGAAATGGGCCCAGTATGTCGAGCCCCCAGACCAAAAATGGCCAGGAAAGAGGGATCGTCTGTAGAGCTTGGGCTAGTTGATGAAGTTTCTTTGAATGAAACTGGCACACTTCACACTTGGTTACTAGTGCAGTTGCATCCTGGAGAGCAGTGGGCCAAAAGAAGCCTTGCAAGAATGCCTTGCCAGCAAGGGCTCTTGATCCTAGGTGAGATCCACATATGCCTCCATGTATCTCTGCCAACAACTCCAGTCCGTCCTCCTGAGGGATGCATTTTAATTTCACACCGTTTGGCCTCCTCCTGTAAAGGACATCATCCACAAATTGGTACATGCTGGACCGATGGGCTACTCTTTCTGCCTCTTCCTGCTCCTCAGGGAGCTCCCCTGTTTGGAGGAAACGAACAGTATGATGTGCCCATGCTGGAGCCTCAGGCTCGACGACAAGGACTAAAGGCACGTCATCTGCCATGGGGGCAGCTGTCTCCTTCGCAAGGGCTTGGGCCCCTGCCGGAGACTGCTGCTCCCCGACAAGCTTGGGATTCCCAGCAACTTCCTTGTCGGCGGCTCCTGGGAGCTCAGCGGGAAAGTACTTGCCGGGGCCTATCTTCCTTCGCTTATTCTGTCCTGTCAATGGTCCCACAGATGGCCGAGTCAGCCGGAGCGCAAAGGTTCCTCGTTCCACAGGCAACTTAAGGGCAGCGTGATTTGACAGATCGTCGGCAATGTTGTTCTCTGCTCGAGGAACATTCTCTGCTTGGAGAACGTCAAAACGCTCCTCCAACTTCCTCACTTCACCTACGTAGGCTTCCATCAACGGGCTCTGATAATCTTTGTTAACTTGTCTGACGACAAGTTGTGAATCACCTCTGGCAATGAGCTTCTTGATCCCGAGGTCTGCCGCGATCCTGAGACCGCCAAGCAGTCCCTCATACTCTACTGTATTATTCGTTGACTCCTCCCGGGGAAAGTGCATCTGGATTACGTAATTGAGGAGCTCTCCGGTGGGCGTGACAAGTAGCAGACCAGCACCGGCGCCTTGCAGCGAGAAAGCCCCATCAAAGTACATAATCCAGTTACGGTTCGCACTACTAGGAAAAGGGCTATAGATAGGATTGATTCTAATGGCGCACCAGGTAAGCAGTGCGCCACTACTATATACTAATGGCGCACCGGTTGTTGATGCGCCATTAGTGTGGAAGACACTAATGGCGCCACTAGTACTATTTTTTTTTTCCATTTTTCCATACATACTAATGGCGCATCATGTCGAAGTGCGCCATTACTAGTTCTAACTAGTAATGGCGCACCTGGCAGGCAGTGCGCCATTAGTATATTTTTTTTTACTTTTTTGCAAAACTACTAATGGCGCACCATTTCACGGTGCGCCATTACAAGTTAAAACTACTAATGGCGCACTTTTCCACAGTGCGCCATTAGTATATATATATATATATATTTTACTTTTCTGCAAACTACTAATGGCGCACCACCGGCAGGTGCGTCATTAGTAACCCTGGTTACTAATGGCGCACCTGCCGGTGGTGCGCCATTAGTAACCTGGGACCCCAACAAGATATTTTGGACAGCCACATACCTACCCACTCACTTTCCCCACTTTATTCCCTCCACCTCCTTCTCCAAGCTTTCGGCTGCCTCCTCCTCCTCACCTCATTTCCACCAGAAATTCATCAAAATTAAGTGGTGAAATTACATTTTTTTTGATATGTAAGTAAGGAGAAAGCTATCTTCATGATGTAGATCTACTTTTTTTCTCCCTAGCTCGCTCCAACAACATGCACATGCACTTTTTGTGGCCTAGCTAGATCTATGTATGTTTGTGGTGTTGCATGTGTTTGTGTTTGCAGGTACCGGTATTTGAAATGCGATAGTTGCCAATATTTTGCCGGAATGTTGATTCATTGCCGTTTCGGCGAGAATTTTGGCACTATGCATTCTTTTTGGTCCTATTTTTAGGGAAGGTCATGCCAAATTTTTTCTTGGTTCTAAAATATCATTTTGCTCTACCCCGCAGGCCACCATGGTCCGCACGATGACCGAAGGCATCGTGAATAGGTTTTTGAGCTCCGCGAAGGCCGAGATGCTTCAAAAGAATGAGACGGAGATAATATGTCCGTGTCGAAGATGCAAGCTGAAGAGCCTTATTGCGGACCCGGATTCTGGGCAGGTGCGGGACCACCTGCTCTTGCGTGGTTTCATGGATGGCTATCGGTGGCAAGGTGATGAAGATGACTATGAAGTCGTCCATGGGGGCCGGGCAAGAAATGAGGAAGGGCAACAAGACAAGTACCACCGCGGCGAGGGCGGGCGAGAAGACGAAGAATCTCCAGGACATGATCACGGCGGTGATGCTATACACAGTCATCATGTAGAAGATGTCATACATGATGATGAGGAAGATCAAGACGAAGGGCATGATCATGAAGATGAAGATGCCGGAGCAGACGACGATGGAGGCTGGGTGCAGGACCCTCATATTCAAGAGCTGCTTCTCAAGCAGACGGATAACGCAAGAGCTGCCGCCCGAGAGAGCCAAGCTGGATCAACTGGAGATAGACGCGGTTACTCTATTGTATGAAGGATGCAGGCCCGAGGATACCCTCCTGAAAGTAATGCTCATGGCTCTGGAGATGAAGGTAAAACACAAAATGACCGACGCATGCTTCGACGAGAACATGTCATTCTGGCACGAACATCTTCCCAAGGGGAACAAGTGCCCGACCAGTTTCGAGGAGGCGAAGAAAATCGTGTGTCCTCTAGATTTACCGCACGTGAAATACCATGTGTGCATGAACAATTGCATCATTTATCGGGACGAGCACGCGGAGTCTACCATATGTCCGGTGTGTGGCGTCACTCGATACAAGAAGAGGAAGAAAGCTCCTCGAAAATCGGTGTGGTACTTTCCGATCACTCCTCGTCTGCAGCGGTATTTCGCGGACCCTAAGGTAGCAAAGTTCCTGCGTTGACACGCGGATAGGGAGGAGAAGAAGCGGGAAGATGACGGGAATGATCCGGAGATAAATAAAAAAGACAAGATGCTGAGTCACCCTAAGGATGCGAGCCATTGGCAAGCGTTGAACTTCGAATACCCAGAATTTGGGAAGGATCCAAGGAACATCGTGCTGGGCGCGAGCACCGATGGAGTCAATCCGTTTGGCAGCCAGAGAAGCACACATAGCACCTGGCCTGTGTTTGTGTGGATGTACAACCTTCCCCCCTGGTTGTGCAGGAAGAGGAAGTACATTCACATGAGTATGCTAATTAAAGGGCCGAAACAACCAGGGAACGACATCAATCTGTATCTGGGGCTGCTGAAGGAGGAGCTAGACACGCTGTGGAAAACGCCAGCCAATACGTGGGACGCCGCAGAGAAAGAATATTTCCCTATGAGAGCCGCACTGCTCACGATGGTGCACGACTATCTCGGTTACGGATATCTCGCGGGGCAGGTAGTCCATGGATTTTCTGGATGCGTAAGGTGCATGGATGACACAACGTATCGCCAGCTAGATAGAGATCCCGGGTCTTCGAAAACCGTGTTCATGGGACATCGAAGGTAGCTTCGCGACGATGACCCGTGGAGGAAACGCAAGGATCTGTTCGATGGTGAAACCGAACCCCGAAAACGCCCGTGTATGAGGAGCGGCAAGGAAATAGACGAGCTATTGAAAAATTGGACAGACTGCCCCGGGAAAGAAGCAAAAGGCGCCAGAGCCGGGAAAGAAGCGAAAGGCGCCAGAGCCACTACTGAAGGTATGGAAAACGAGGTCTGATTTCTGGGACTTGCCGTACTGGAAGATCTACCGTGTGCCTCACAACCTTGATGTCATGCATATCACGAAGAACGTGTGCGAGAGTCTGCTTGGTACCCTGCTCAACATGCCAGAGAGGACCAAAGATGGGCCGAAAGCAAGGCAGACTTGAAATCAATGGGCATCAGGCAGGAGCTTCACGCTAATGATGATGATGATGAGGCGAAGCAGGACACAGAAAGTCATCGCAAAGGCAAAAAGTCCAAGAAGACCGAAAATGACTACCCTCCTGCGTGCTTCACTCTAAGTTAGGAGGAGATCGAGCAGTTTTTCACCTGCCTCCTAGGAGTAAAACTTCCTTACGGTTACGCGGGGGAGACAAGCAGATACCTAGACCCAGCGAAGAAGAAGTTCAGCGGGATGAAGTCTCACGACTGTCACGTGCTGATGACGCAGATACTTCCAGTTGCAATCCGTGGGATCATGGATTCGCACGTCCGTAAAATGCTATTTGGCCTATGCAACTTTTTCGACGTCATCTCTCAGAAATCCATTGGCGTGAGGCAACTCAGAAGGCTACAGGAAGAGATCGTGGTGATACTATCTGAGCTTGAGATGTACTTCCCGCCTGCATTCTTCGACGTTATGGTGCATCTGCTGGTCCATATCATGGAGGATATCATCCAACTCGGGCCGACGTTCCTGCACAGCATGATGCCGTTCGAAAGGATGAATGGTGTCATCAAAGGATACGTTCGAAACATGTCACGTCCAGATGGAAGTATAGCTAGGGGCTTTCTGACCGAAGAGTGCGTCTCCTACTGCACGAATTATCTAGGCATCAAGAACCCCGTTGGTCTACCCGTCAACAGGCACCTCGGCAGACTCGCTGGATGGGGTCACCGTGAGGGTCGCCGCGAAATGCATGTCGACTTCGAGGGTCGACTCGCCGACTTTGAAAGAGCAAACCTAGTCGCGCTACAACACATAGACGTGGTCGATACTTGGGTGGTAGAGCACAAAACTTTTATTGAGAAGACGTACAATGACCGAGGCCAATAGAGGACGGACGGAGATATAATCAAAGAGCACAACTCATGTTTCACGCGTTGGTTCAAGCAGAAGCTTCTGTCGTACCCTTTACATGAGGATTCTTCCGCGGAAGAACAACTCATATTTGCCTTGTCATAGGGCGCCGAGCACAACCTGATGACCTATGAGGCGTACGATATCAACGGCTACACATTCTACACCGAGAACAAGGACATGAAGAGCGATGGTTATCAGAACTCCGCGGTAACGATGGAATCCTACACCGGCAACGACAAGGACAGATACTACGGAAGGATCGAGGAGATCTGGGAGCTGAGCTACGCTAGAGAGAAGGTCCCGATGTTCCGTGTCAGATGGGCCAAGAGCGTCCTAAAAGAAGACCGGTATTTCACCACCATGGTTATACCCGAAGCCAAGTCCAAGACCGCGGGCGCAAACGTCACCGCGAAAAATGAGCCATGGGTACTGGCTTCCCAAGTGGACCAATGCTTCTTCATTACCGACCCATCAAAGCCCAGTCGTGTTTTCGTGAGGAGAGGCAAAAGGAAGATCATCGAAATGGATGGAGTAGCCAATGAGCAAGACTTCGAAAAGTACGGTGACCCGAAGATCGAACATGACGACGACGATGAAGTAGCAGCACACACCACAAGAAGAAGCAGGACCACCCTACCTAAAGGACGTCCGTTCCACAGAAGAACTCCATTTGTGAAAAAGAAGGGCAAGAAGATTGTGAACAGATAGCTAGCTAAGATCGATTGTATTTAAATCGTAGTCTTCATTTCTCGATTGTATTTCATGGGCACTTTTTGATATCATGAATATTTTTAAATTTCATGGGACTTTTTGAATTCATGGGGACACTTGATCTCGACCCCCCTCCATCTTGATCTCGATTCCCCTCCATCTCGATCTCGATCCCCCTCCATCTCGATCCCACCCGCACCCTCCCCCGCTAGCTCCACCGCCACCGACGACCCACCACAACCCTCCCCCTCTCCACCGCCGTCGACGAGCAC
>NC_041383.1:8547926-8696303 GCF_002162155.2 Triticum dicoccoides | reverse complement strand
GTGGCCCCGCCTGCGTCAACATCCCTCCCGAGCGCGACAGCTAGGGTTCCTAGCCACCGCCACCGCTGCCGGCCCGCCACCGCGGCGCGCCCAGCCGGCCGAACCCTCCGCTGCCCCGCCTCCGGTACAGGATCCCAACAGCGCCTCCCCCCATCAAGCAGCCGCTCCCACCAGCGGCGCCCCCTCCCTGGAGCAGGCGCTCCTGCCCAGCAACGCTGCCGCCTGGAGCTACGCCGGCGACCAGTCCGTAGGCAGGTAGCAACCACTCCTCTTCCCTCTTCCCTCATCCCCCCTCCCTCCTTCCTCTTGCATCCTCTGTTCAATTTTTCTACTAGCAGGTAACATCACAAATTAGGATTTTTCTACTAGCTAGTATGCTAAAGCAGGTTGCAGGGGCCATATTTCTACTACCACAAAGTTAAAGTAAATGCCATTTTTAGTTCTGATGATGGGTGGCAGGAAGCTGCACTTTGAGATGCAGGGCTGTACATTTGAGAGTAAAGTAGGATTATTTTGGACAATGAGCAGAGCTTAGGTAAGGAAATGTTCTTTATTATTTAAGTATATGTGCTGCTGCTCATGTTGCTGCTGGTGCTTTGGGTGATTCGACAGGCTGAAGATATATTAGTTAAGTATATAGAGCACCACCCAAGATGTATGTACATACCCAGCTATCATCACTAACTTAAACAAAACTGATGGATGTTCTTGGAGTTTCTTTGTTGAATCTCAAACTGCAACAAACAAATCGGGATAAATTCCTTTTTTTTACCAAAGATCGATCGGTCGAACTTTTGGTTGCCGCTCTATCTAGTGTGAACAATTTACGGCATGCTTCAGACTTACTTTGATGGTTGCAATATAACTTTTGATCCATATTTGGTACTAATATCAAAGAGGTATACAGGTGGTGAGTACAGGAGCTAAGAGTCTCAGGATCAGATCAATTTGCCTATGTTGCTTCCAAGGAGTTGTTCTCTGTCTGGCCCAATTCTGAAGAAATAAAAAGTGAATAGTTTGTTTGTTCCCTGTGTGGTCACTCTATTTTTTGAGTATTGACATTAGTTATGTTTGTTAGCAGCAAGATATTTAAATGAAGCTTGTTCTTTTTTAACTGTTCAACTGATGCCATGAAACTGAATATAGTAGTTGAAAACCCTGTTTTTCTTCCTAATCGTGAAAATTTGAAGTCCTGTTTGTGTTTTGGTTTTGTTGGTTGACAAGTATGTTTAGTTTTTCATTTCATGGGTGCTGTAAAATGTGCAGGTGGTGAGTTGAGGCTCAGCATACAGCTTGTTTCGACTAACCAAGAGGACGAGGTATGTTGCTTGCCCAAGCTAAGTGACACGTACGCGCCAAGTTTTCTGTTATATAATTACCCGTTAGTGCTTAGTTAAACTGCATGATACGGCCATAGCAGATGGATGGTAGATGTTGTTTTGTTTCTTGCCAATGTATTCAGAGAGCAGATGTGCCACTGCAGATTTCTTTTCTTGAAGGCAGCTCACATAAGTTCAGCTACAAGTGAACAACTTGCTGCTATTAGATCTAGAATGGAAGCTCACATAAGTTGAGCTGATTTTTGTCCATATGAAAGCAGAGGACCATATGGTCTGTGGCCTTTTCATCCATATGAAAGTAGAGGCACATTGTGGTGCTAGTTTGCTGGGTTTTGTCTCCGACCATCGTGTCGTGATGAATTTGCAGGTACCCCGAGAGGCCCTTGAGTTTGCCGGAATGTTGATTAACTTCCGTTCCGGCAAATTCGGGTACTCCATATGTCCTATTTTCAGCAAAGGTCATGCTGAAATTTTCCGTGAATTTTAGCATGACTTTGCTAAAAATAGGACATATGGGGTACTTGCGACTAATGCATGGGCCGGGGTATCTTAGTACTTAATTAAGTAGGATCAACTTCCCCTTTATTCTTGCTGCATTAAACCATAGGTGGCAATAGAGCCAAGTGATTAGGCCCAACTTAGAATTCTCCTTAGCATCGATAAACCCTAGATAATAAACCCAACATAGGTGGCAATAGAGCCAAGTGATTAGTGCCAAGTGATTAGGCCCAACCTAGGGTGCCTCGGCATCGATAAACCCTAAATGATGAAAACTTAACTTGGCTTCCCCGGATGCCTCGGTGTCGATGAGAACCTAAATGATGTATGCTTAGGCTTTTAGGGTGCCTCAGCGTCGACAAACCCTAAATGATGAAAGCTTAGGCTTTTAGGGTGCCTCGGTGTCGACAAACCCTAAATGATGAGACCATGATCTTGTTCCTTGACAATAACCAACTTTTTGACCAAATTTTTTTCCTATTTAGAGCGAAACATGGCCCACAACGATGAGGCCGGTGGTTCGGGCGGCAAGCAATTCTGGGAGCTGTCCCAGGAGATGGAGGAACAACCTCACAGCTATGAGGACGCCGCGGAAGACACCGATCCTGATTACACAACCCCTAGTGGCGTCGGGGATGACACCACTGATGGTGCCGCCGAGGATGCCACCACTGATGATGGAGGCGCACACACAGATGGCAGCCAACCGAAGAAGCAAAGGAAGGACCGGCACCCGAATGCGCTCCGCACCCTCAAGGAGGAATTCACTCAAGTGGACTCCGACGGGAATCCAACGAAGCCCAAACATATAATCAAGGGGTACTCGGTTCAGCTCGGGTGCATTATCCGGAGCACCGTCTCGATCAACACCGAGAACCTTAGGCATAAGGACCGAGGGAATTTGCACAACCTCCTCTTCACGAAGCTGCACGAACGATACAAGTTCCCCGCCAAATTTGAAAACACACGCCTCTTAGGGAATAAAGTGAACAGTGCCGCCCTCACGAAGATGAGCACGGCCCTGTCTACTTGGAGAAGCGCGGTGAAGAGAATGATTCATAAAGGTGATAGTTGTGAGAAGATCAAGGCAAAATATCCTTTGATGAGCGAAGATGAGTACAAGGAGTTCAAGATCAAGTGCGAGAGCACTGCAACCTCCGAATCAAGTCAGTGGGGGAAAGAAATGCGGGAGTTGAACTTAGGGGAACACAAACTCGGTCCCGGCGGTTATAGAGTGGCGGAGCCTATATGGGACAAGGAGGACACGGAGCATGCCGAGCAAGGCCTACCGCCCTGCTTCGAGAAATACAGCGGTAACAAGCAGACCAGGAACTATGTCAGGGCCCGGTACAAGGAGGACCCGACAACAAAGGAGCTTACCACGAATCCGAAGACTGGGGCGCTTGAGCTTGTTCTGGTAAGGATTACACCCCCGCGTAATTAGCTCCATATGGTTGCACCCTAATTAATCCCCAATATTTCTAAATGGTTCACGTTCCTTTTGCAGGACACTGGAAGCAGTAGCGCGGGGTCGTCTCAGAGCTCCCCTTTCGACACCCCTTTAAATAGGGCGTTGAACGTAATGAAAAACAAGGATAAGCTCACTAAGCCGACATCAGCTGGTCGTGTGGCCGGCAAAGGCTTGTCCACAAAATGGGGGTCATACTATACCGCTGGTGTGCGGAAGGAGAAAAAGACCAGCTCGGAAAGCCAGACGCGCGAGGTTGAAGAACTCAAGGAACAAGTGGCACGGATTCCGGAACTTGTCCAAGAACAAGTGGAACAACAACTGGGAACGAAGCTCAACACCATGGTGCCTACGTTGATTCATGGGCTGACGATGTGGATTGCGGGCGGCCAACAGGGGCCTCCCCCGGTTCCCAGTTTCACGACCAGCAACTCGCACAGCGCGCAGGCGGCACCATTGGTGTCTCTGGCGGCGGCGCCATTGGTGTCTCCGGCGGAGGCGGTATTCGTGTCTCCGGCGCCGGCACGGGCATTGGAGGTTAATGCACCCGGGTGTATGCCGGCCGGCACCTCGCCAGCAAGCGCCCCCTCCGTCAGTTGCACGCCCACCGTTGGCGGTGCCTCGACATTAGCCGAGCTCGACGGCATCACAGTAACTAAGCCTCTCGGCCGATGACTTCATCTCTTTGCCTTTGACTGGGCATCCCTGACGCCCTGTACATGTTTTCGCAGGGCGCCGCCGACGTTCCTTGCACTCTTCTGCATTTCGTGGGCGCCGAGTTGGTCGATGTCGCCAAGGGCAGAATCGTTCAACCGGGCAAACGCATGTTCCACGGTAATCCGATGGCACCCACAATGTATAGGGTTGGAGTGGTTCGGGTGCTGCCAGACTGCGACGAGCTGTTACCTCCGATTCGACCCTCTGGGGCCGATGAAGAAGATGAGATGACCCTCAGCGCCTGCGTAAACTGGCCCATGCTTTGGCCGAAGAGCTAGAGGGGCGGGGGACACCACCCCATAGACAAGACCGCCAGTCATGCCGGCGCCAAGCCATGGCAAGAACGCCGCAACGCTACCGGACCTGCCGGACATCCCTATGGCACAGGATCCGGACGGCGACGACAACGACGACGGTACATTTACCAAAGTTGATAAGTACTGTGCCGAACTGAAGGAAATATTCCCTAGAGGCAATAATAAAGTTATTATTTATTTCCTTATTTCATGATAAATGTTTATTATTCATGCTAGAATTGTATTAACCAGAAACATAATACATGTGTGAATACGTAGACAAACATAGTGTCCCTAGTATGCCTCTACTTGACTAGCTCGTTTATCAAAGATGGTTATGTTTCCTAGCCATGGACAAAAAAGTTGTCATTTGATTAATGGGATCACATCATTAGGAGAATGATGTGATTGACATGACCCATTCTGTTAGCCTAGCACTTGATCGTTTAGTATGTTGCTATTGCTTTCTTCATGACTTATACATGTTCCTATAACTATGAGAATTATGCAACTCCCGTTTACCGGAGGAACACTTTGGGTACTACCAAACGTCACAACGTAATTGGGTGATTATAAAGGAGTACTACAGGTGTCTCTGAAGGTACATGTTGAGTTGGCGTATTTCGAGATTAGGTTTTGTCACTCCGATTGTCGGAGAGGTATCTCTGGGCCCTCTTGGTAATGCACATCTTTATAAGCCTTGCAAGCAATGGGACCAAATGAGTTGGTTACGGAATGATGCATAACGGAACGAGTAAAGAGACTTGCCAGTAACGAGATTGAACTAGGTATTGGATACCGACGATCAAATCTCGGGCAAGTAACATACCGATGACAAAGGGAACAACGTATGTTGTTATGCGGTTTGACCGATAAAGATCTTCGTAGAATATGTAGGAACCAATATGGGCATCCAGGTTCCGCTATTGGTTATTGACCGAGAATAGTTCTAGGTCATGTCTACATAGTTCTCGAACCCGTAGGGTCCGCACGCTTAACGTTACGATGACAGTTATATTATGAGTTTATGAGTTTTGATGTACCGAAGGAGTTCGGAGTCCCATATGAGATCGGGGACATGACAAGGAGTCTCGAAATGGTCGAGACGTAAAGATCGATATATTGGACGACTATATTCGGAGTTCGGAAAGGTTCCGAGTGATTCGGGTATTTTTCGGAGTACCGGAGAGTTACGGGAATTCGCCGGGAGAAGTATTGGGCCTTATTGGGCCATACGGGAAAGAGAGAGGGGCTGCCTAGGGCAGGCCGCGCGCCCCCCAAGGCCTAGTCCGAATTGGACTAAGGGGAGGGGCCGCACCCCCTCCTTCCTTCCCTTCTCTCTTCCCTTTCCTTCTCTCCTACTCCTACTACATGGAAGGTCTCCTAGTTGGACTAGGAAAGGAGGGAGTCATACTCCCGGTGGGAGTAGGACTCCTCCCTGGCGCGCCCTCCCTTGGCCGGCCGCCCCCTCCCCCTTGCTCCTTTATATACGGGGGCAGGGGGGCACCCCATAACACACAAGTTGATCTACGGATCGTTCCTTAGCCGTGTGCGGTGCACCCCTCCACCATATTCCACCTCGGTCATATCTTCGCGGAGTTTAGGCGAAGCCCTGCATCGGTAGAGCATCATCATCGTCACCACGCCGTCATGCTGACGGAACTCATCCCCGAAGCTTTGCTGGATCGGAGCCCGGGGATCGTCATCGAGCTGAACGTGTGCTGAACTCGGAGGTGCCGTACGTTCGGTACTTGGATCGGTCGGATCGTGAAGACGTACGACTACATCAACCGCGTTGTAATAACGCTTCCGCTTACGGTCTACGAGGGTACGTGGACAACACTCTCCCCTCTCGTTGCTATGCCATCACTGTGATCTTGCGTGTACGTAGGAAATTTTTTGAAATTACTATGTTCCCAACAGTGGCATCCGAGCTAGGTTTTATGCGTAGATGTTATATGCACGAGTAGAACACAAGTGAGTTGTGGGCGATATAAGTCATACTGCTTACCAGCATGTCATACTTTGGTTCGGCGGTATTGTGAGATGAAGCGGCCCAGACCGACATTACGCGTACGCTTACGCGAGACTGATTTCACCGCTACGAGCACTCGTTGCTTAAAGTTGACCGGCGGGTGTCTGTCTCTCTCACTTTAGTTGAACCGAGTGTGGCTACGCCCGGTCCTTGCGAAGGTTAAAACAGCACCAACTTGACAAACTATCGTTGTGGTTTTGATGCGTAGGTAAGAACGGTTCTTGCTAAGCCCGTAGCAGCCACGTAAAATTTGCAACAACAAAGTAGAGGACGTCTAACTTGTTTTTGCAGGGCATGTTGTGATGTGATATGGTCAAGACGTGATGCTATATTTCATTGTATGAGATGATCATGTTTTGTAACCGAAGTTATCGGCAACTGGCAGGAGCCATATGGTTGTCGCTTTATTGTATGAAATGCAAACGCCCTGTAATTGCTTTACTTTATCACTAAGCGGTAGCGATAGTCGTAGAAGCAATAGATGGCGTAACGACAATGATGCTACGATGGAGATCAAGGTGTCGCACCGGTGACGATGGTGATCACGACGGTGCTTCGAAGATGGAGATCACAAGCACAAGATGATGATGGCCATATCATATCACTTATATTGATTGCATGTGATGTTTATCCTTTATGCATCTTATCTTGGTTTGATTAACGGTAGCATTTTAAGATGATCTCTCACTAATTATCAAGAAGTGTTCTCCCTGAGTATGCACCGTTGCGAAAGTTCTTCGTGCTGAGACACCACGTGATGATCGGGTGTGATAGGCTCTACGTTCAAATACAACGGGTGCAAAACAGTTGCACACGCGGAATACTCGGGTTAAACTTGACGAGCCTAGCATATACAGATATGGCCTCGGAACACGGAGACCGAAAGGCCGAGCGTGAATCATATAGTAGATATGATCAACATAATGATGTTCACCATTGAAACTACTCCATCTCACGTGATGATCGGACTTGGTTTAGTTGATTTGGATCACGTGATCACTTAGATGACTAGAGAGATGTCTGTCTAAGTGGGAGTTCTTAAGTAATATGATTAATTGAACTTGAATTTATCATGAACTTAGTCCTGGTAGTATTTTACAAATTGTGTTATAGATCAATAGCTCGCGTTGTTGCTTCTCTATGTTTTTGCTTCCCTATGTTTTTATATGTGTTCCTAGAGAAAACTATGTTGAAAAATGTTAGTAGCAATGATGCGGACTTGGTCCGTGATCTGAGGTTTATCCTTATTGCTGCACAGAAGAATTATGTCCTTGATGCACCGCTAGGTGACATACCTATTGCAGGAGCAGATGTAGACATTATAAACGTTTGGCTAGCTCAATATGATGACTACTTGATAGTTTAGTTCACCATGCTTAACGGCTTAGAATCGGGACTTCAAAGATGTTTTGAACGTCATGGACCATATGAGATGTTCCAGGAATTGAAGTTAATATTTCAAGCAAATACCCGAGTTGAGAGATATGAAGTCTCCAACAAGTTCTATTGCTAAAAGATGGAGGAAAATCGCTCAACTAGTGAGCATGTGCTCAGATTGTCTGAGTACTTCAATCGCTTGAATCAAGTGGGAGTTAATCTTCCAGATAAGATAGTGATTGACAGAATTCTCTAGTCACCATCACCAAGTTAGTAGAACTTTGTGATGAACTATAATATGCAAGGGGGAACGGAAACGATTCCCAAGCTCTTCGTGATGCTGAAATCAACGAAGGTAGAAATCAAGAAAAACATCAAGTGTTGATGATTGACAAGACCACTAGTTTCAAGAAAAGGGCAAAGGGAAGAAAGGGAACTTCAAGAAGAATGGCAAGCAAGTTGCTGCTCAAGTGAAGAAGCCCAAATCTGGTCCTAAGCCTGAGACTAAGTGCTTCTACTGCAAAGGGACTGGTCACTGGAAGCGGAACTACCCCAAGTGATTGGCGGATAAGAAGGATGGCAAAGTGAACATAAGTATATTTGATATTGATGTGTACTTTACTAGTGTTTATAGCAACCCATCAGTATTTGATACTAGTTCAGTTGCTAAGATTAGTAACTCGAAACGGGATTGCAGAATAAACAGAGACTAGTTAAGGGTGAAGTGACGATGTATGTTGGAAGTGGTTCCAAGATTGATATGATCATCATCGCACACTCCCTATACTTTCGGGATTAGTGTTGAACCTAAATAAGTGTTATTTGGTGTTTGCGTTGAGCATGAATATGATTTGATCATGTTTATTGCAATACGGTTATTCATTTAAGTTAGAGAATAATTGTTGTTCTGTTTACATGAATAGAACCTTCTATGGTCATACACACCAATGAAAATGGTTTGTTGGATCTCGATCGTAGTAATACACATATTCATAATATTGAAGCCAAAAAGATGCAAAGTTAATAATGATAGTGCAACTTATTTGTGGCACTGCCGTTTGGGTCATATCGGTGTAAAGCGCATGAAGAAACTCCATAAAGATGGATTTTCGGAATCACTTGGTTATGAATCATTTGATGCTTGCGAACCGTGCCTATTGGGCAAGATGACTAAAACTCCGTTCTCCGGAACAATGGAACGAGCTACTGACTTATTGGAAATAATACATACCGATGTATGTGATCCAATGAGTGTTGATGCTCGTGGCAAATATCGTTATTTTCTGACCTTCACAAGATGATTTGAGCAGATATGGGTATATCTACTTGATGAAACATAAGTCTGAAATAGTTGAAAGGTTCAAAGAATTTCAGAGTGAAGTGGAAAAATCATCATAACAAGAAAATAAAGTTTCAGCAATCTGATCGCGGAGACGAATATTTGAGTTACAAGTTTGGTCTTCAATTAAAACAATGTGGAATAGTTTCACAAACTCATGCCACCTGGAACACCACAGCTTTATGGTGTGTCCGAACGTCGTAACCGCACTTTATTGGATATGGTGCGATCTATGATGTCTCTGGTCGGTTTTACCACTATCGTTTTGGGGTTGTGCATTAGAGACAGCTGCATTCACATTTAAAAGGGCACCATCTAATTCCGTTGAGACGACACCGTATGAACTATGGTTTAGCAGTAAACCTAAGCTGTCATTTCTTAAAGTTTGGAGTTGCGATGCTTATATGAAAAAAGTTTCAACCTGATAAGCTCAAACCCAAATCGGAGAAGTGCGTCTTCATAGAATACCCAAAGTTAACTATTGGGTACACCTTCTATCACAGATCGGAAGGCAAGTTATTCATTGCTAAGAATGGATCCTTTCTAGAGAAGGAGTTTCTCTCGAAAGAAGTGAGTGGGAGGAAAGTAGAACTTGATGAGGTAATTGTACCTTCTCCCTTATTGGAAAGTAGTTCATCACAGAAATCAGTTCCTGTGATTCCTACACCAATTAGTGAGGAAGTTAATGATGATGATCATGAAACTTAATATCAAGTTGCTACCAAACCTCGTAAGTCTTCCAGAGTAAGATCCGCACCAGAGTGGTACGGTAATCATGTTCTGGAAGTCATGTTACTAGACCATGATGAACCTACGAACTATGAGGAAGCGATGATGAGCCCAGATTCCGCGAAATGGCTAGAGGCCATAAAATCTGAGATATGATCCATGTATGAGAACAAAGTATGGACTTTGATTGACATGCTCGATGATCAGCAAGCCAAGTTAAATAAATGGATCTTCAAGAGGAAGACGGACATTGATAGTAGTGTTACTATCTACTAAGCTCGACTTGTTGCGAAATGTTTTCAACAAGTTCAAGGTGTTGAATACGATGAAATTTTCTCACTCGTATCGAAGTTTAAGTCTGTCTGAATCATGTTAGCAATTGCCACATTTTATGAAATCTGGCAAATAAATGTCAAAACTGCATTCCTTAATGGATTTATTAAAGAAGAGTTGTATATGATGCAACCAGAAAGTTTTTGTCAATCCTAAAGATGCTAACAAAGTGTGCAAGCTCCAGCAATCCATCAATGGACTGGTGCAAGCATCTCGGAGTTGGAATATACGCTTTGATGAGTTGATCAAAGCATATGGTTTTATACAGACTTTTGAAGAAGCCTGTATTTACAAGAAAGTGAGTGGGAGCTCTGTAGCATTTCTAATATTATATGTGGATGACATATTGTGAATTGGAAATGATATGGAAATTCTGGATAGCATGAAAGGATACTTGAATAAGATTATTTCAAAAGCAAGACCTTGGTGAAGCTGCTTACACATTGAGAATCAAGATATATATAGATAGATCAAGACGCTTGATAAGATTTTTCAATGAATACATACCTTGATAAACTTTTGAAATAGTTCAAAATGGAATAGTCAAAGAAGGAGTTCTTGCCTGTGTTACAAGGTGTGAAGTTGAGTAAGACTCAAGACCCGACCATTGCAGAAAATAGAAAGAGAATGAAAAGTCATTCCCTATGCCTCAGTCATAGGTTCTATAAAGTATGCTATGCTGTGAACCAGACCTATTGTATACCTTGCTCTGTGTTATGGCAAAGGAATACAATTTTGATCTAATAAGTAGATCACTGTACATGGGTCAATAATATCCTTAGTGAGGACTAAGGAGACGTTTCTCGATTATGGAGGTGATAAAGGAGCCCGTCGTAAAAGTTACAACGATGCAAGCTTTTACACCAATCCAGATGACTCTAAGTCTCAATCTGGATACATATTGAAAGTGGGAGCAATTAGCTAGAGTAGCTCCGTGCAGAGCATTGTGGACATAGAATATTTGCGAAATACATACGGCTCTGAATATGACAGACCCGTTGACTAAGCTTCTCTCACGAGCAAAACATGATCATACCTTAGTACTCTTTTGGGTGTTAATCACATAGCGATGTGAACTAGATTATTGACTCTAGTAAACCCTTTGGGTGTTGATCACATGATGATGTGAACTATGGGTATTAATCACATGCATATGTGAATATTGGTGATAAATCACATAGTGATGTGAACTAGATTATTGACTCTAGTGCAAGTGGGAGACTGAAGGAAATATGCCCTAGAGGCAATAATAAAGTTATTATTTATTTCCTTATTTCATGATAAATGTTTATTATTCATGCTAGAATTGTATTAACCGGAAACATAATACATGTGTGAATACATAGACAAACATAGTGTCACTAGTATGCCTCTACTTGACTAGCTCATTTATCAAAGATGGTTATGTTTCCTAACCATGGACAAAAGAGTTGTCATTTGATTAATGGGATCACATCATTAGGACAATGATGTGATTGACATGACCCATTCCGTTAGCCTAGCACTTGATCGTTTAGTATGTTGTTATTGCTTTCTTCATGACTTATACATGTTCCTGTAACTATGAGAATTATGCAACTCCCGTTTACCGGAGGAACACTTTGGGTACTACCAAACGTCACAACGTAACTGGGTGATTATAAAGGAGTACTACAGGTGTCTCCAAAGGTACATGTTGAGTTGGCGTATTTCGAGATTAGGTTTTGTCACTCCGATTGTCGGAGAGGTATCTCTGGGCCCTCTCGGTAATGCACATCTTTATAAGCCTTGCAAGCAATGTGACCAAATGAGTTGGTTACGGAATGATGCATTACGGAACGAGTAAAGAGACTTGCCAGTAACGAGATTGAACTAGGTATTGGATACCGACGATCAAATCTCGGGCAAGTAACATACCGATGACAAAGGGAACAACGTATGTTGTTATGCGATTTGACCGATAAAGATCTTCGTAGAATATGTAGGAACCAATATGGGCATCCAGGTTTCGCTATTGGTTATTGACCGAGAATAGTTCTAGGTCATGTCTACATAGTTCTCGAACCCGTAGGGTCCGCACGCTTAACGTTACGATGACAGTTATATTATGAGTTTATGAGTTTTGATGTACCGAAGGAGTTCGGAGTCCCGGATGAGATCGGGGACATGACGAGGAGTCTCGAAATGGTCGAGACGTAAAGATCGATATATTGGACGACTATATTCGGAGTTCGGAAAGGTTCCGAGTGATTCGGGTATTTTTCGGAGTACCAGAGAGTTACGGGAATTCGCCGGGAGAAGTATTGGGCCTTATTGGGCCATACGGGAAAGAGAGAGGGGCTGCCTAGGGCAGGCCACGCGCCCCCCAAGGCCTAGTCTGAATTGGACTAAGGGGAGGGGCCGCACCCCCTCCTTCCTTCCCTTCTCTCTTCCCTTTCCTTCTCTCCTAGTCCTACTACATGGAAGGTCTCCTAGTTGGACTAGGAAAGGAGGGAGTCCTACTCCCGGTGGGAGTGGGACTCCTCCGTGGCGCGCCCTCCCTTGGCCGGCCGCCCCCTCCCCCTTGCTCCTTTATATACGGGGGCAGGGGGGCACCCCATAACACACAAGTTGATCTACGGATCGTTCCTTAGCCGTGTGCGGTGCCCCCCTCCACCTATTCCACCTCGGTCATATCGTCGCGGAGTTTAGGTGAAGCCCTGTGTCGGTAGAGCATCATCATTGTCACCACGCCGTCGTGCTGACGGAACTCATCCCCAAAGCTTTGCTGGATCGGAGCCCGGGGATCGTCATCGAGCTGAACGTGTGCTGAACTCGGAGGTGCCGTACGTTCGGTACTTGGATCGGTCGGATCGTGAAGACGTACGACTACATCAACCGCGTTGTAATAACGCTTCCGCTTACGGTCTACGAGGGTACGTGGACAACACTCTCCCCTCTCGTTGCTATGCCATCACCGTGATCTTGCGTGTACGTAGGAATTTTTTTGAAATTACTACGTTCCCAACACGAACATGGGTACACTGACGAGTTCTGTGGGCCTCTTTCTCAAGAACCCAACCAAGACGACCGCGATCTAGCTGGTACGACGGAGAAATCCAATTGCAACAGGCGTCGTCTAGCTTTCAGTTCTCAAGACACGCCTCCAGCTCCCGCCTTCACCGAGCCTCAGATAGCTGAGGTGCGAAATATTATCAACCCCAACACGCTCAAGAAGGCGGTCTGTGAGCAGAACTCGGTCCCATTACAGGAGATCAAGAAGAAGGGACGGAAGCGAAAGAATAACAAGGGCGCCGGTGTGAGCCAGTCGGCACCGAGTTCGATCCGTGCTCAGGACGGGCCACCTTCACCTAAGGATATCTCGAAGAGGGTGCATGTGGTGGGTAGGGCAATGCTACCGCCAAATATGCTGAATGCTGCAACCGGTGCTATGCGGAGTCTGCACGACAGTGTTCTTTCTTTGGAGAAGCGATGTCTCAGAGAGAATGATGTGGCATACCCGGTTTTCGTGGCCAAGGTGCTAGAGGGCAAGGGCTTTGTGGATGGCGACATCAGGGGTACGATCATCCTGCGGTTTGATGACATCTTTGCTATGTTTAACCTTCATCCGCTGCACTACACCTTCGTTCGGCTATTTTCGCTGAGTATGGAGATGCGGATCATTAGAGACAAGACCCCGGACATCGTGATAGTCGACCCCTTCTACATGCGTGCCAAGCACTTGAGCAGCGCTGGGGACTGCCAAGTTGCGAGTTCACACCTCGAAGGCGTCATTCTAGCAAACCCAGATAAGGATAACTTCCTTGTGGCTTACTTTCCCGAGTAAGTCATCCCTTAACCGCCCCGTAACATATGATTTCTTAGATTTCGATCGTTCTTTTTTTTCTAACATTCCGTGTTCTGTGCAGTGACACACATTGCACACTCATCCTCTTAAGCCTGAAATATTCCATGGCCACGTATTTCTACCCGAACCGTAACTCCAAGATAGACTACACAAATGTCAAGAAAGTTCTTGATGATGTTCTCCCCGGCTACGCCAAATCTGGAGGCACCTTCACCAGGGCAGTTCGTAAGTACGGCAAGCACACCTTCTCACACAATACGAATTTCTGCTGCGTCAAGCAGCCGCCTGGCGGTCAGAAGGATGCCTACTACGCCCTCCATCACATGTGGGCGATCGTAAGGGACCATCATCAACTTCTGCTACCAGATAGTCTCAAAGATTGGGCCGCAAGGTTGTCAGCAACCCAGGACGCAGACCTCAGACAAGAATTCTTTCACATCCAGTCGAAGTTTGCGGACATCATCCATCAAGATGTCCTTCATACCTCGGGGCAGTTCTACCTCAGATATCAACCGTCCAACAATGAGATAGATGGAACGCTACAAATGCAGGGTGACAACGACCGCGATTTCATGACCATCACGACAGACGACGACTTCATCCACGCTCCTGTCCGATGAGTCGAGTCGAAAGTAGTGATGTGTAGTCCTGAAACATTGATTGGCTCATGTTGTAATTAAACTTTAATGAATTTGTATGTCTCTTTGGTTTGGACAGTCATTCAACTTAGATGTCATCGATGCTATTTATTAGTAGGATCATGAATCTTGCTATTAATGTCTTGATTTTCTCTTCCGATCCTTTTGTTGCATACTTACATATTGCTTATGTATTGTCTGTTTTCTGTTGTTTGGCTTGTGCATAGAGATGTCGTCGTATGTCGTGTACAAGGGTAAGGTTCCCGGAGTCTACAACGACTGGGAGGAGCGTCGGAGACAGGTTCACCGTTTCAACGGTAACAATTACAAAGGGTACACCACTAGGGCGGATGCCGAATCTAGATATGCCCGCTATCTAGCGGGAGAGAGGAGGGAGCGTTGGAGGAACCGAATGAAGACCAGTTTGATCGCGATGATGCTCATCGTGATGACCGCAACTCTCTTTTATGTGATGGAAGTTTAGATGATCGATATCGACTTGTAATGTGAAGACAAACTCGATACTCGCGGTCTTGATACTTGTAATGTTTTATCTTTGTTCGGTCTTTTGAATTCGGAGACTAATCTTCTATTGTATTCGATGAATCTGCTGTTGCTGTGTGCTCCTGTCTATATTCTGTCCAATAATATATTTTGTAACCTGTGCAAAAATTAGAAAAGAAAAAAAACCAAATATTCATACTAATGGCGCATCAAGGCAGAGTGCGCCATTAGTATGCCAAAGGATACTAATGGCGCATCAAGGCAGAGTGCGCCATTAGTATGACAAAGCACATGATTACATATGGCCCCCCGGGAGGCATACTAATGGCGCATGGTGTTACATACTAATGGCGCACTGCTTGGTGCGCCATTAGTATACCAGATACTAATGGCGCACCAGGGATGCGCCATTATTAAAAAATTCTAGTGGCGTGCTACTAATGGCGCACCGGTAGTGCGCCCTTAGTAGGCAAAACCGGTGCGCCATTAGTAGGCCTTTTCCTAGTAGTTTCGTCTCCTTGCCGGGAAGGGTGGTCTCTTTAAGCCGTTCCCGAAGAACCTGACGTTGGTCGCGACGAGCTCATGGGTCAAACGACGTCATTGACACATTGTCACGGGCGTCAACCCGACGAGCCAGCGACCGCTGCCGTCGTGGTGGAGGCGAGTGCACCGTGGTTGCGGCGCCTCCAGTTCTTCCACTGCCCGGGCGCGCCGGATCAGTGGATAGGCACCGCGAAGGGCTAGCTTCTTGGTGGCCGTCCCTATTGGCATGGCCAATAAGGCTCTGAATAGCATCTCTCCACTCTTCTTGCTTCTCCATATAAGGAGAAAAGTCGAGGAGTAGCTACGCTCGTGCTAATGCCTCCGCTCGTGTGGGTGGCAGCGACAAGCGCGAGGAACGAGAGGTGCTCGGACTTCCAACAAGGAGCTCCATCACGGTTCCGCGGCCGCGCGCTGTTCCCAGCGGCGTCTTGTCGTGCATGCCATCCCTGCGCATCTTGAGAATGACATTGGGGGCTTTTTCCGGGGCGACCCCGTGGGTTGCCGTCGTGGCGGCGCAGTTTGTCGTGCGCGACCTTGGAAGGCCGCGTCGCATGTGTCGGTGGGGTCGCCTGCCTACCCTTGGAGGTCCCCAGGCCGCCAGTAGGCAGTAGGACTCCATCCTTGGATATGGCGGCGCGCGGATCATCATCGCGGCTGCGAACGAAGCCGCTCCCCTAGCACTTTGTACCCGAGTGGCGAGGCTGCTCTCGACCTCCACCGCCACCGGCGTCTACTCCGTCGCCCGTCCGGGACGGGGCGGGCGGATTGGCTCTAGACGAACCGACCGTTGCGATCGTCTTCTTCTTCGGAGCCATGATGATGAAGAACACTTGACACACCAACTGCTAGATCAGATTTGCACTGCTTCTCGCCCCCTGCCTAGTGTGCCAAAGATGTTGGTGGGAACAACACCTATGGGACCGCGAGGATCCCTTCTACGGTTGGAGGGGAGAGAGTTGAACAAAGAGCAGGTCCAACGATTGGCACGAGGAGATTTTACCCAGCTTCAGGCCGCTCGGGAGCGTAAAACCCTAGTCCTGCTTTGTGTGTATATTTGGTGTTGATGAACCCTAGCTCATGGTTGTCCGTGCCTGGTCCAAAAGTCCGAATCCCCTCTCAGTATGCCTCGGGCCTCCTTTTATACAATCAAGGGGCTGCCATAGTGGCACACAGGAGGTGTAAATCAACTACAGCGCTCAAGCTTATCGCTGCCATCATAGGACAAACACATTTAATGCGCTGCTTACATGTCCTCTATCTTTATTGGGGACGCTAACAGAAGTCGTCCCATCCATCGCCGCCTCTCCTTGCCCTGACATGCGTCTAGGATGACGAGGCATGCAACACCACGTTGGCTAGCTAGCTGCTGTGCTAGCACGGTGGTAAAGCCTCCACGAAGATCTGCATGCCACCTTGCAGGTGCTTGCCGAGCTGGAGGACGGCCTGCATGCGGCCACGCAGGTGCCTACCTAGTTGGCAAGCTAGTTGCCGTGCTGGTGATGAAACCTTGTCGAGTCCGGGCCTGGCGGTGGCCCCGCAATCGTCCGCGACAAGGCTTGCCTGGGGCATCGCAGTTATCCCCGGCAAGGGCCTTGCCAGGGGTCTCTTGTCTTCTGGTTCATCACGTGGACCTGCAGGCCATTAATCTTCACAAAGATCTGCATGCTACTATGCACGCGCCCCCTTGAGCCTTGGCCTTGACGTGGTTGATGATGTAAAAGCTTTCAGCCTCAAGGGTGATGGCCTTGCTGGTGCTTAACGTGCTCCCGTGGCAAGGAGCTTGCCGGCGTCACGCCAGCCGCCCCGGCAAGGAGCTTGCCGGGGGAGTTCCGGCCCGTCTTATGCTCTCGTGCTTGCTGGCTTGAATGTTTTCTTGGCAGTCTTGCGCCTTGTCTTCTCCTGCCCCGTCAGGCCCTGGCCACGGGTAAGGCTACAACTGCCCGTGCACAAGTAAGGGGTACAGAAAGGCCCGCATTTTCTACACTGACAATAGGATTGACAACTTAGTATTGTCAGGAAAACAACTAGTGCAGACTTGGAACCTAGAAGGAATAGAACTCGAAAGTTAAGCATGCTCAGGCTGGAGTAGTGAGAGGATGGGTGACCGGCCGGGAAGTTAGACAATTTGGAATGAGTGGTTCATAATTGAGCAGTGATGGGGGTTGATTAGATTGGGTGATTAGAGATTAAATTGTCAAATAATTCAGAAATTTGAAATAAGAAAAAAATTCAAAAAAAAACTTGAAAAAAAATTCAGAAAAACAAAATTTTACAAAAATTCCTTTAGTCCCGGTTGGTGTTTCCAACCGGGGCTAAAGGTGGAGCTCCAAACAGCGGCCACGTGGAGGTCCTTTAGTCCCAGTTTGTAAGCAAACCGGGACTAAAGGTTTGGGCTTTAGTCACGACTCTTTAGTCCCGGTTCCAGAACCGGGGCCAAAGGCCCGTTTTCTCCTAGTGAGGAAAGAATATACGGAGATCAAGGAGTGGTCGGAACTACACATCACCGTTGGAGAAAGCTTTGTTTACTCCGAGTTGGCAAGTAAATCATGTCACTAGATTTTTAAGTTGTCACTTATGATCATTCTAATAGAGAATGTAATCGAGTAGCATGAACTAGCAAGGTTAGCTAGGTTTTCTTCTCCAAGTGTTTGGATGGTTAACGCCCCTGATGAGGTTATCCCTTTACTTGTAAATGATGCTACTTTACTTATGAATGAATAAAGGAGAAGAATTTTATAAAAAAGGTATATTTTGTAAGTTTCAGTCCATATCTTTTGTTTTACTTTCTTTTGTCGGGATCTATGTTTTTACTTTACACAGAAAACCGGGTAAACGCCTATTTCAAAAGTAGTTTTTATCTACTTAGGGTGTTTCAAATTTGATTGATTTGTGTTTAAACTGACTCATGCCAAGTAATCTTTACAGTAACAACATCTGTAGTGGAAAAAAAATCCAAATCTCATGTCATATCCAAAAAATTCAAACAAATTATGGGATTAATCTTTACTCAATTAGATAAAACTTAATCCCTGAAAGAAAAATAATATTATTTTGCCAATTCATCTAACCGTAAACTTCAAAACTTAAAAATATTATTTTGTGAATTAATCCAACTGTTTCTATACTTAGGACAACATATTAGCAAGATTTTCAGAATCATGATTTCGAATCGGATTGGAGCGCCGATGGTAGCACCACAAATCGTAGAATCTTAACTATCACGATTGTAGAAACATTGATTCTATGGACTAAAATTGTAGAATCGGAGAGGTTAGTTTGGATCATAAAGTCGTAGAATTGTATAATAGAATCGTGATTCTGACAACCTCGCATATTAGTTCAATACTTAAAATTCAAGTACACACAATTCAAACACATAGTAAATTTGATGTTCTCAAACATAACTCTGCAGTCAGCAAAGTGCCTCATTCTCATCCCTCGCTGAAAGAATCAATCTGGAAAGAAGTGGCATATATGACAGGGTAGCAAATAGATTTGCATAGTCACAGTGCTTAAATTTTCAATCGACACACTTCTTAGCTGCATCAGGTTCTTCAGAAGCTCGGCAAGGTTATTGCTTGATTTCACGGTGTCAACAGTTTGAAGAACCTACAAATTCCACAACTTTTCATGTGCTTGCCCTCCGACAAAGTGCAGAAACTCTGTCAGCTTCTCATCAACATATCTACCAGTTAACAGGTGCCGCAACTTCTTGATCTTGACAATCTCTCGCGTAGCTTCTCTATTTTCATTTGCTTGATGTCTAGAGTCTGGAGGTTAGACAAATTCTCAATACAATCTGGGAGTAATCTGACCTTGGTGTGTCTTAAGCCGTTGTAATGCAGATTGAATAAATGCCCTATCAATGTTGGCATTTCGCTGACATCGGAGTCTTGAAGCTAGAGAATAGTAAGGTAGATGGACTCGGACAAAATAGAAGATAGCGTGCCAGGAAAGGATGAAATTCCTCCATTTGACACTAAAGTTCAAAGATGTGGAAATTTAACTTCCAGCGTAGTTAACGAACATCTTTATCAATTTGTTTCATTGTGTAGTGCTGAAGCGAAACTCCGTTCTTCAGCAATTGAAATATCCAGGTCACGCACAATATCACATCTCACAGGTTTTGACCCTGCCAAGCCCATCATTCTTCATAACTTCAAGCATATTGCGGCAGACCAATTCCCTGATATTTTCCTCGGCTAGCATCTCTGTTGTGTCCATGCCTCTACTCACCACAAGGCCTTCTGAAACCCAAAGTCGTACCAGGCTCTCACGTGACATGGGATGGTCTTTAGGGAACAGACTGGAGTACAAAAGCAGCCTTTGAGGTCGCCTGAAAGGTCATGGTCGCTCAAATCTAAAACTGCTCTGATATTATCATTGTTTGTGAACTCTCTTCGAAGCTAATTGTGCTTTTGAATCCAAATGTCTAATCGTTGTCTTGAAGATAGCATGCTGCTAGTGGTAACAAGTGCTAGCCGTAGGCCATGACACATGTCAACTATAGAAGTAACAACTGCCTCAAGCTCCTCGGGGCACATGTAGCCGTTGTTTCTGTAAAATCCCGTCTGCAGAGAAGGTCAAATGCATCAGGCTGACTCAACTGCTCGAGCCGAAGGCGACCGGTGGGAGAAGAAATCATTGCAACATGTTCGTTCCATGTCGTGCTGACGATGCAACTTCCTTGGAAATTCTGGAGAGCATCATGTATATGGAAGTATACCTCTTGCTCCCTGACATCATCCAGTACAATAAAACATTTTTTATTTTCAATCTTTGGTGTATTTCCTTCTTCAATCCATACATGTCCGTTTTGTCAGTGCCTCCTGCCAATGGCATCAACACTTCAACAGTATAAGTTTGTGACACAGTGATCCACTGCATCGAAATTGTTTTTTCATGTCTATAAACATTTTAAACAAGGGTAGATTTTCCCAACCCACCCATGCCCGATAGTGTTACCACAGTGCTCTCGGGCTCTTTGGAGTAAAACCATTCGGTCAGCAATATCATGTTGTCTTCAATTTCTACTAGATCTTCATCTTTGACAAATTCTGAGACATTGATGCATCTTAGTAAGTTGGTTACGGACAAGCAGGGAGGGTTGCAACCATATATCTTTCTTGTTCATAACCAACGGAATCTCCTTCTCTACCTCAACTACATCATCCAAAATTTAACTGAAAAGTTTGACATAGTCTGTTGGAAAACGTTTTTCAGGAATCCTTCTTTCTGATGTTGAAGAATATGGTATGATAATTTGTCAATTACATCTTCGACGTGATAGGCCAGTTTGCGGGCCTGTCCAATACAACTCTTGGCAACTTTGTCCGTGCCGTACACCGTGCCTATCTTCCCAATAACACTTCCTGACATTATCAGTGGCTCACTTATTTGATAGACCTTCACGGGCAATTCTTTCCTATTAGTAACTTCATCAGACAGTTTATATATGCTAGCCCCAGCAGCTTCAACATTTAAAATCGAACCAATCTTCATCACAGCACGGACTACAACCGTGGGCACATCTACTACACAACAAAGGCAAGGATCATATTACATGGTGGAATAGGAAATTTCATTCAAATTGAGCTCTGGTAGTCATATATGAAGAGGAATATTCTCACATAGCCCCATAGTATTTCACAGTTCCCAGCACCCCTTATGTTCCAAAATGTAAGATGCATTCTGTAGAAAAGGCTTTGACCAACAACTAACACATATGTGAAACAAAATCAAATCATAAGTCCTTGAGAAGGACGATATATAAGTTTCCTCGTGCCTTTTTCATAGAGATATGTCCTCGAGGAGAACATATACAACTTTCCCCCACTTGTCTACCCACTCAATTTAGCGTGTATGCCTGAGAGCTGAAATCGGCAAAATGTGGAGCATGGTAAAGACAGTCCATTGCCAAGAGACAAGTAAAAGGAACTCGACAAACGAAAGAAACTCGGCAAAGGTGTCATATGCCGAGACCCAAACAGTAAGCTCACGGCAATAGGGTGCCACGTGGCAAGTCTGTCAGTGGTTGACAACTTTGTGATGGTGGGTAAAATTTGCCGAGAGGCCGTACCTTTGTACTCGGCAAAGCGTTGTTTCATTGCCTAATTCAAGCATTACCTAGATCTCAGAAACCAAGAAGATACCAGATGAACAGCACGCTAAAGCAGTATATCTCACAAGTATGCACTAGTATATCTCACAACTATTCACATCCATTTAGTTCCTTCATTGATTCTTGTTGACAAAGATGGCTTATTCGCAACTCGCATTGGATGGAGCGCAACGACCAGCACATCAAAAAGCTTTCGAGCCTGCTCCAGGAGAAAAACGCGAAAGTCTTAATTTGTGCGCTGCCGCTTCTGATTGTTCTGTCGCGGTGGCTCACGAGCAATATCGTGCTATACCGCTTCCTCCTGGGCTAGCATGAAACGGAGTACATTGGGCCTTTGCATGCCCATCATTGGCTCGATTGCCATGAGGTGATCTACACTTTTGCAAGGTGTTTGGGGTGCAACTGCAAGCTGCTCAGACGAAACAATGGCATAGCTGAGCGATCGACGGGAGGGGGGCGCCCCAGCCTTGAATAAAATAGTCACTGTTATCCTTGCATATAATCATTATTGTGAGACCAGTTATTTCTTCAAGAAAAGAGTAATCTTTTTTCTCTTTCGCGGAAAAAAGTAGTTGTTTCTATTTTGCAGGAAGCTAGATTAATGTCAACGAGAAAAAATAAAATAAAAGGACTAGCGTTTATTTAAGCCACATCGACACAGCACATGGAAACAAACCAGGATACAAATTGGACTGATCGACCAATAGCAAAGCTCGACTGCTTTTGCTCACCTAAGCTAGCTCCGTTCAAAACATACGACAAACCATACACAGAGGATTGAAGGAACAAAGGAAATAGCCAATCAACGACGACGACGACAGACGCATGCACCATTAATGGGAACCTGAAGAAAAGAACGTAGATGAGGTGCCATTCCATTCCAGCGGTGAGCTAGCTCAGGTCCTGACAGTGGTGCCGATCGCTACGCACTTGCCGCCGCCGGTAGGGGGGTTGTCTTTCTTGAATTCGAACCCGGCGTCGCACTTGACTACGTTGGTTACAACACACTCGCCGCCGCCGCGAATGGAGGGATCTTCCTTGAATTCGAACCCAGCACCGCACTTGAGTAAGGCGGCTACGACGCATCCGCCGCCGCCGCTCATGGAGGGATCTTTCTTGAATTCGAACCCGGCGCCGCACTTGAGTACGGCGGCTACGACGCACCCGCCACCGCCGTTAATGGATGGATCTTCCTTGAATTCGAACCCGGCGCCGCACTTGAGTACGTTGGCTACGACGCACTCGCCGCCGCCGCTAACGGAGGGATCTTCCTTGAATACCAACCCGCCGCCGCACTTGAGTATGTCGGCTACGACGCACATGCCGCCGCCGCTAATGGAGGGATCTCTCTTGAATACCAACCCGCCTTCACACTTCAGTACGTCCCCTGCAAGCATCCTGCCAGCCGCCGCGGCCGGCATGATGGAGCTCAGCTGCAGAACGACGCCGACCAGGACAAGGAGCCGCACGGTATTTCGGGCCAGGGAAGCCATCAATGTAATGGGGACTCTGAGGTTAACGTGTGTGCTGCGTAGTGCGTACCTGGTGTTGGTTTGATGATTCTGTTTGTGCCGTGGAGAATCGTTTATACAGGGAAGGGATGCAGGGGAGGGCCCGTGTGATCTGCGTGGATGTTTTTGTTTCATTAGCGTTTAACAAGTTTCCCATCAATTAATGCAAGCTTGAATAGATAGATAGACACATATAGTTCGAAATTAATGGTCTTGCACTTGCACGCACGTCCTACCAAGCTGTGCGCCACGTCTAATGATTTCTTGTTATTCTGAAGGATTTTGTTCGATCAGGCGTGCTTAAATTACGGTATGATTAATCCTTTGAATGTAGTTTACAGCTAAATTACGTACATAAATAAAATAATAAAGGTTTGCTAAGCTTAACATTCTGGCACGCACCACGAGTCCAGCTATCTGGGCAACGTGCTTAAGAGTTACGCGATTTTCTTAGTTAGTTAAAAACATGACTTGCTTATTAGTGCTAACCACGGACTCTTGCTTAGCTAGTGCTGTGTTGTGCTGGATCACGAACGTCGCCATGTGTGATTGCATAGCTTACTTCGGTAAGAATGACAACGAGACACTCACTACTCTACCCGATAGAGGATTTCAGGCACGCAAGTGCGGGGCCATGCACATTGTGGACCGTTGATCTACGCCAAAATCACTCATATGTTTTTGTATATGGTCATTTTGTGTTGTATATGACTTCAGATATCTACGTAATGTTATGTATATCTAATCACATATCTATTTTTTCATGGGGCCAAATATCTGTTCGTGTGGGATATGTACGGTAAGTGAATTTGCACATATAGAAGTCCGAAGAAAAAGGATTTATTCGCAGCATAGATAGATGGCTCTTCTTCCCCTGGTCTTCTTCGTTGATATCTCTCTCTTTCTAGTTCGCTCTCATCTTACAAGAAATAGAATCCTGAAATAAAATTACTTATTACTTGAATCTTCTGAAATAGATAATGGTTATTATGTCTCGACCATTTCAAGACTCCTCGTCACGTCCATGATCTCATCCGGGATTCCGAACAACCTTCGGTCATCAAAACACACAACTCATAACACATATCGCATCGAACGTTAAGCGTGCGGACCCTACAGGTTCGAGGACTATGTAGACATGATCGAGACACAACTGCGATCAATAACCAATAGCGGAACCTGGATGCTCATATTGGCTCCTACATATTCTATGAAGATCTTTATCGGTCAAACTGCATAACAACATACTTTGTTCCCTTTGTCATCGGTATGTTACTTGCCCGAGATTCGATCGTAGGTATCTTCATACCTAGTTCAATCTCATTACCGGCAAGTTTCTTTACTCGTTCCATAATGCTTCATCCCGCAACTAACTCATTAGTCACATTGTTTGCAAGGTTTATAGTGATGAGCATTACCGAGAGGGCCCAGAGATACCTCTCCGATACACGGAGTGACAAATCCTGATCTCGATCTATGTCAACTCAACGAACACCTTCAGAGACACCTGTAGAGCTTCTTTATAATCACCCATTTACGTTGTGATGTTTGATAGCACACAAGGTGTTCCTTCGGTATTCGGGAGTTGCATAATCTCATAGTCTTAGGAACATGTATTAGTCGTGAGAAAGTAGTAGCAATAAACTTGAACGATCATTATGCTAAGCTAACGGATGGGTCATGTCCATCACATCATTCTCTAATGATGTGATCCCGTTCATCAAATAACAACGCATGTCTATGGTTAGGAAACATAGCCATCTTTGATTAACGAGCTAGTCTAGTAGAGGCATACTAGCACTACTAGGAAAAACACTACCAGTAGACCATATATTTTGTCTATGTATTCACAGATGTACTAAGTTTCCGGTTAATACAATTCTAGCATGAATAATAAACATTTATCATGATATAAGGAAATATAAATAACAACTTTATTATTGCCTCTAGAGCATATTTCCTTCAGGGAAATCCCTAAGAAATCGATGAACACATGGGGAAAACACGAGGGAAATCACTCAAATCAACAAGATGCGATTACACATGTGCTAGATTTGCGAGTCGCAAAGGACGATACACGTAGCAAGTTCTTATCCGTGAGGGGTGTTGAGGGTCTTCTCCAAAAGGCGTCTTGAATCCGCTTGGGGGATCTTCTCCGAGGAGGCCGTGGACTCCAATGGACAGGTAACCAAGGGGATGAGCACAACTCTATCTCTCAAATGAGCTAATCCTTTGCTAATCCTAGAAAGAGCGAGGAGGATAGGTATATATAGTCTAAGTGGATGAAGGGGTACATGGGCTTCAGCCCAACACGCGGATAACACGCAAGCGTCAGACGTCCGACAGCTACCGATCGTCCGGTGTCTCGAGGGGGCTCGGACGTCCGGTACTTGTCGGAAGTCCGACATTTCGGCTCGGGTCACGTGGTGTCGGTCGTCAGATGGGGCTCGGACGTCCGAGGCGTCGGTCGTCCGAAGGCTTCCATACTACCGACATCTTGGCTCGGTGATGGTGGTGTCGGTTGTCCGGATGCTGGAGGACGTCGGACGTCCGAGGCGTGCCGGTCGTCCAGTCGCTGGAGCGTGTGCAAACTGGGGCCTTCAGGCGTCGAACGTCTGAGAGGTGTCGGTCGTCCGGTGGCTGGGAGCTTTTTGGGAGCTCCCCTTCTTGTCCTTTGTACTTGGTGTCCTCGCCGTCTTGTCCTTTGGCTGTAGCTTCTCCAAGGCCTTCCTCTAAGTACCTGATCACACATAGGGTCTCCGCTTGAGGTAGTAGCCATGTCTCATGTGTAGAAAATGGTAGTTCGAAGAGGAGCGAGTTCACCTTATCTTCAATAGCCCTTGCTCGACCTCTTCTCATCGGTCCAAGTGGTATCATGGGAGGTGTAGGTAGGTCCATGGGGATGACCTTGGGATACTCCGCATCAGGCGAGAACACTAATTAAGTAGTTTTCCTTTTAAAGATCATTAATCCCTCCTTGGGTTGCAACAAGTGGTGCACTGCATGCGCGCCACTTGTCGCAAACTGAGAGTTTTCTCATTTTTCGAATATCCATTTGTTTAGAATGTTTTACTTTTTAAATCATGCATCCAAATCTCGAACAGTTTTCATCATTGGATTCTTCACAACAAGATCATTAAAACTAGATCACATGTTGATAGATTTTGATGAACTTTCTTTTTTGAACTGGATGGAAAATACAAACAGGGAGCACTTTTTTTGTCTTTCCGGAAGAGACACCGCCGTGCCTCTCGCGAAAAGCACAACAGTGCCTTTCACGAAAGCAAACCGTGCCTCTTGCGAACAAAAAAACCAGGAAACATGTTTTTTTCTGTTTACAAGAGGCACGGCTGTGTCTCTTGCGAAAGAACAACCGTGTCTCTCATGGAAGGAAAAAAGATAGAAAACAGTTTTTTTCGAGAGGCACGGCCGTGGAAGCGAAACCGTGCCTCTCGCATAAGGAAAAAACAAAACAGAAAAGGCACCTTTTTTCATTTTCGAGAGGCATGGTCGTGCCTCCCGTGAAAGCAAAACCATGCCTCTTGTGGAAGTAAAACCGTGCCTCTTGCGGAAGAAAAAAAAGAACGTGTTTTCCTTCCGTTCCCGAGAGACATGGTTGTGCCTCTCGCAAAAGCAAAACCATTCTCTAGCGGAAGCAAAATCGTGCCTCTCGCAGAAGCAAAAAAAATGTGTTTTCGTGTAAAAAAATGTCTTATATTATGGGACGGAGGGAGTACGTGGAAATGGTGATAGTACTTGAGAAGTCAGTCATGTTTGGCCTACTTTCACAAGACCAGACATGGGGTGGCAAGAGAAAATTTTCGGATCTGTACTCCTTGGAAGCAACAAAATGTGTTTTTCCGCGTAAAAAAAAATTCTTCTGTGTTTTTTTCTTCTGCGAGAGGCGTGCCTCTCAGAAGAAAAAATGTGTTTTATTTTTTTCATTTCACAATAGACATGGTTGCGTCTCTTGAAACGGATTTTTTCCCTTTCGCGAGAAGTGTGTGTTTGCTTCCGCGAGAGAAACGGATTTGTTTCCACGAGAGGCACGTGCATGCTTCTCGAAAACAGAAAAAACACATTTTATTTTTTCTCCCTTCCGCATGAGGCACCAGTTTTCTTCCGTGAGAGGCACTGACGTGCCTCTCAGAAACGGAAAAAGAATTGTGTTTTCTTTTCTTTTCCTTCCGCGAAAGGCATGGCCGTGCCTTTCAGAAATAAAAAAAACTTTTTTCTTTCACGAGAGGCATGTGTTTGATTCCACAAGAGGTACGGTCATGCCTCTTTAGAAAAGGAAAAAACGTGCTCTCGGTTCGGTTTTTCGGTCAATTTTTTTTAGTTAAAACCAATCAACATGTGATCTAATTTTGAAGATTTTGACCCAAGGTATCAAACTGTAAAAATGGCTTGTGATTTGGACGCACGGTTTAAGAGATAAAACGATTTGAATAAACGGATCTGCGAGAAAAGGAAAACTCTCAGGTTGCGACAAGTGGCGCACATGCAGTGCATCACTTGTCACAATCTGAAAAGTTTTTTTTTTCTTTTTGAGAAATCACAATCCGAAGAGGTGGAAGTGACCTTTGCATATAATTTTTTTCATAAAAGGAATTGACCTTTGCAAAGAGTGCCAAATTAGTTGTTTCGCATAGTGGGGTCATTGGGCTCAGGACCCGAGCCTGAAAAACTCAGTCAAGCTCGGCCCGGTTGCCTCTGCCCGACCCAACCTAGATTTGCCTTTTCGAGCCGCCCGACGCCGGCCTCCTCCTCGCCACCTCCCACCTCGCCCTGCGCGCCAGGGCCATCATCCTCTCCGTCCACTACGAAGAGCTCTAGGCATTCCTCCCCGCTGCCTACGAAGCCTCGTGCAGAGCTCTAGACTGACGAAAAGCTCGCTCGGCCTGGAGCCGTGCCTCACCGAGCACGCCGATTACTCTCGGCGGCGAAAAGCTTCCTCGGCCCGATCATGTTCAAGTTCTTCCAGTCGCTCATCCGTCCGCGGGGAAATGGTGCGCCGAAATCAACCCCACCACTTCTTCCGTCTGCTACTAGCTAGACTGCTGCTGCTGCTGCTGCTACTGCATCAATTCCCCAACAATGCCTCTGCACATTATTTTCGTATTTTCCCCTCTTGTAGAGGTTTAGATCATAGTTAGCACTGCCGATGCTTGTGCTATATATTTTGCTTCCAATTCTTCCCACTCTTAATAATTTGACTGAAATCCAACAAATTCCAAGTGATTCCGTATCATATATTGGCAAATTAGCACCGTAATTAACGATGTATGCAAAACGATAAAAACATGCATGTACTGAGCTCTCAGCCTCTGACTTTTTTATCACATATATATTGCAGTATGAACGTTTCACCAATAACTCATTGTAGTACCTGTTAATTAACACTAATTGCTTGCGATACTTTTTTCTTTTCAGAAGATGACAAGAGCGAAGAACGGGTGCGTAGCTCTCGGAACATCAACTGTGTGATTGTTCTTACTTCCATGATGATTGCATTCACGATCACAGGCTGGTGCTTACCTCTCTCAAATCTGATTGCCGTTGCAGAGGTATGACCCCCGTTGCGGTATGTCCAGAGAGGAGTTCGAATGGCGATTGACCCATTCGACAGGATGGGGCAGCGTATGCCCCAGTTGCTGGACAAGGTTGATATCGGGCTCAAGAAGATGCGCCGCCATTTTGTCAACGACCCGGACGCCCTCAAGCATTGGGATGGGTATGAGGAAAATGTTCGTTATGCATTTAGGAATCAGCTCTCTCGCACCCTCATGTGGCCTACATGTCTGCCGGTTAGTTCTCCTATGCACACACTCTACTTCTTCCGTGTTAAATTTTCTCTTCAGAGTAATAAAAGCATTGCTGGGTGCGGATCGCCTTAATTTGCAAACATCTTGAAACCCAGTTTGCTAGCTTGATTCCTGATGACACGTGCGCCATCATATATAGTTCCATCTCAAACAACTTAATGCCAACACTTCTACATCATCCGTAAATATTACAATATTTGCAATATCAGAGCCTGCGAGTTTTTCATTCCTGCCCATTTCAACTTCTCTTCTAGGATGACTAGATTTGCTCTCCTGAATTCGTGTGATGACATGACCAAAAATAATCTGAAGTACGGCTGCCTTTGCACATTCTGTATCACATCACATCAGCTAAAGAAAGTGCCAACCCAACTTGTTCTGAGAATGACATAAAGTTGGCACGAGCAAGCGTAACGTGTGGCACCCGATCAAACTCAATATCGTCGAGCCATGGAACTGGAAGAACATCCATCCCACACAAGTGCTATTTTTTCCTTTTGTGTTGTCAAGTAACCATATGAGGCTTTTGGTACCTTTGACTGTTTGAAAGTTTTGTAGAACGAGGCGAGCCTTGCTCTAAATTAACAAAGTCATCAATCGGTCAGGGTTAGGACAACAAACAACCTACAAAGAAAACCAACACAATACTGCCAGGAAATACGGTTCGGCTTACGCAGTGATACTACAAGCACGTAAATAAAAGGGAGAAAAAATAACAACCACCACAAGTGCTAGGACTGTTTGACCACAAATAGAGGCAAAACCAGGATACAAATTGGGCATCAGCTTCCAACTTAGCAAAGCACTCCATCCAAAACATAAGAATCATGCATACATGCATGCATGAACTAACAAGGACAACAAACGCATGCATGCAGCTGCGATTGGGGAACGGATGTGGTTCATATGAGGAGTTCGACATTGCCGTTGCCATTGTTGGTGTCGGCTTTGAAATCGGCAATGGCTAAAAGGATGCGCGCCGCGCCTATGCCGCCGGCACCTACCACCTTGTTGGCCAGCATCCTGCCGGCCGCCACGGCGGGCAGGACCGAGCCCAGCTGCAGGAATACGGCCACGAGGACGAAGAGCAGCAGGGTGTTCCGAGCCATGGACGCCATCGATCGATCTCGTAGAGGCAGCTGGAACGATGAGATTGCTCTGATTCGACTTCTCGGTAGCAATGAACTTCAGAAGCTAATGTGTATGCTGCGTGTGGTGTTTGTGCCGTCGACCGTCGCTATGTATAGGTGATCGATCAATGAGGGGCTCGATTGAGCAGGTGATCGGCGTGGATGATTGATTTAATCGTTTAAAAATACAGTTTACAGCTATGTATGCGCTATGTTATTGATCTGTATATGACCATAATATATTGGTTTGAGAAGCATAGTAATTAATCGTACCACGTACTGGCATTGCGCCACTAATCAATCCAGCTACTATATCTGGGGATCGTGCTAGCGTATCTGTACTCCGTTTACTTATACAATTATTAAGGTGGCCTAAGCAAATAAATTTGTCAGTGCTAGGTGCCGATCGAGTGCTCCAAACGTGGTTGACTCGCACATTAATTGCTGGCAGCACGAAAGAGAAAAGGAATGAAAGCATGCGATCTCCAAATCTTGTTGAACCACCGCAATTATGAGATTAAGGTGTGGCAATACATATAACCTTTAGTTTGGTGACAAATGTTTATTATTTGGAATTGCTAATTGAACCACTGACTTATATCGGGTCATCAATGAGTTTGCACCGTTCATATGGTGGCCTAGAGGTGGAGACAAACTTAATTTGCTAACGGTGCACGCCGGCGGATGCAGTAGAAAGAAGACTTCGGCACCGCCAATGATTTGGATGTAAGAAGAAGAAGAAGAAGAAGAAGAAGAAGAAGAAGAAGAAGAAGAAGAAGAAGAAGAAGAAAAATAGTGTCTAGAGATTTCACTACACCACAACACTGCATCCCCGACAGCCAAGTTGGCTGGGAATACAAGTTATAACAACAAACAATCGGTCAGGAAAAAGTATTGCCGACCAACAAGGTCTGTTGGGGAAAGTCCAGACGGGAAAGCCCTTTCCCGACCGACATATCTTTCCCGACCAACTGCTTGTTGGCCAAGGAGTATCTTTCCCGACCAACAATCTGTTGGGCCTACCACGGACCTTTCCCGACCGACAGTCTGTTGGGGCTATCATGGGCTTTTCCCGACCGACCATCTGATAGGGTAATCTTTCCCGACCGACTATCTGACAAGGCTACCATGGACCTTTCCCGACCAACTACCAGACAGGGTAATATTTCCTGACCAACATACCGTTGGGCCTCATGGGCCTTTCCCAGACGATGGACAATCTTTTGTTTCCCCTCACATAGCTACATTTCACTTTACCATCAGAACATCAATCAAGTTACATAATTCACAACAGTAACATTCATGTCGACCAAGAATAATATATCAGAACCAAACAATTATAACACACATTCATTAATTTTCACATATAAATAGTGCATATGTTATGAACCAATGACCATCCAAGTTTCCTATAAACTGATGTAACATATGGTTCATTGTCTGAGAGCAAAAATTCCTAGTGTTGTTTACTGGAATTTTTCTAAGAGGCACATCATCTGCCTTGGCTCCTTGTAGTGGGCAACTACATACCCATCCTCACAGCCTTCCACCAACATCCTTGCATCTTTCTTGTACTTGACATCAAAGCCTTCATTCTACATCTCATTGCAGAACATCCTCCAGCTTGAACATCTGGAAGTAAAAATCCCGAGTTAATATTCTACATCTGCTTCTGGAACACTTCTCAGAGAACATATTAGCAGTTACATTGCACAAACTCTAGCCTCTCTAGGTTTCCTATTTTCCAAAATCAGAACAAAAATTTCAGGGGGGAGGGGGGCTACAAAATGATATGATTTTATTTTTGAAATACCAAAGTACGACCACAAGTTGCAATTTGTATCATGTTAAGCATATTGATCCTATCTTCTTACAGAATACATTTCTAACACCAATTACATATAAAAGCTTCTCCAAAACAGAGTACTACCAAAATACAACCTTCTTTTGAGGAAGTACCAAAATACTACTTAACCACATAGTTTTACCTTTCCATTTAGTGCAAAATCATATGACCTAATTAGAACTTTTCCCAACATGAATCAAAACTAATAAAAAAGCAAAATCAAAAGAATCAGACTACACTACAGTACATCAATAGGAAGGATACAAGTAAAATTACCATCGGACAACACTAGTGGAAGAGGTGAGGCAGAGTTGATGATGTTCTGCTTTCCTACCCAACGCTCGACACCATCACATAGCGTCACTGCCTGTCGTGAGCATCGCCAAAGTTGTTTACTACAAACAGCCTGGTGGAGTGCTCATCTTCTAAGTAAATGACCTGGGGTGCCCAGGTTCGCCCTGTCAAAGCTCCGCCACTTAATAAGCCAAGGTTCAGAGCAACATATTTATCAACCATCTCTTGTTACTCTGTAAAATATTGAGTAGAAGGTGTACAGTAACTATGAACCCAGGGGTCCTTCATATAAATATAAGAAGTATCAATATACATTTATATAAATATATAGTGATAATTGTCTAACTGCAAACAAACATGAAAAACCAGCAGTATAGATTGTGTTCTACTAGAAGAGAGCTGGTGCACAGAAAAAATGATCACTTCTAGTTACTTTTGCAACTTCAGTCCCAACAGATGAATTTGGCATTTGCTTCTCCAGATCATATTTCTTGCTCAGAAAACTATGAGGCCACTCGATTGGGAACAACGGAGACATTAAACCACCAATGGTACAAGAAATGGTTTGATTTCATTTGTCATAACATTCAGATATTTAAAATATTCTGGAAACAGAGCACAAATAAGATGCTCTTCAGGTTAAATTTTAGGTTAAGTAGTGCATCCAAGACCCATCATTAGGGTCATATAGTTCCGTCGGATTAATATACACAAAAAACACAAGCATGTCTAGCATCACTTCTGCATACAACAATTTTCTACTCGTGTGTTGCTTAGAAAGTTACAGGGTTGTGTTTTATTATCTTTACCTGCAATTGGGGCTCTTGGGGATGTACCCTGCTTCCTAGACGATTTTCAGGTTGATATTTTACCTGATGAAGGAGAGGCGCTTGAGCTGCATACATGAGGCCATTAACAAACTAACAATTGTGGCCAACCTGGTTTAAAATATTTTGCAGTAAGATATATTAGCAGACTGCATCATGGAATAAGCTACTAGTACGACAAATTTCTTGATAATACGACATCATTGATTAGTAGACTGCGTCATAATACAACATCATTGGAAGAGTTCTAACAAGCTGATGTCCTAATCTGGACTCTCTTGAGAGTAATAGTGGGTAACACCCTCATGTATGATATATCTTGGTTGCTTCCAGAAAAGAAAAGGCATGGAACAAATTGCATGTCAGTTATGCAAAACAGAGAAGAAAACCTCCAAATACCTAGTTTTCATTCACTGTGTAGAGAACAAAAAATATTTAATAATATGATGCCCCATTACTAAAATAAAAGGAATAATGAAGTGAACTGAACTAGGATTACAAAGTGATGACCTATGAAGTGAAATAGGATTATGCAGTGAAATGAACTAGGATTAGGAAGTGATGACCTATGAAGAAGAAATCTTATTATACCTTGGTGCTTTGAGGCCACTAACTCCTGGTTGGTTTCAGCGATGGCCGAAACAGCAGCAAGCAGATGAACCTGGGATGCACGGTGACGACAATGGGCCCTGCTGCTAGCTGCTGCATCGAGTGTGGCAGCCTGTAAGGTTGCAGAGGCGCAACAGTAAACCGGTTTGGGGTTGAAGGGGATGCTGGGGTGGGCTGGGAATCCTGCAGCACAACACTCCTAATTAAAATTCATTCACCCTCGGTGGAATTAGAATACTTTCAAGCAGTATTGTCTCTGATAAATGAAACTATAAAACACTGCAACGAAGGTTCTACTACTTCCATCATTTAATATACATGGAATTTTGATTAAGGACATACTATTGTAGATAAATATTCATAACACAGAGATCATTTGGTCCAGAAGATATAATAATATATCGACTTTATTTAATTTAGATTTATTATGTGAGGACACTGGAAGCAGTGTAAATTGAACAGAGGAGGCAGGACACCCCCGACACCTTACCTAACATTATTCTTATTTCATTTGTAGGATTTCTTCCATTAAACCTCGTAACATGTTTAGAAATACTTTCACAAATCTACATATATATGTAGCAGAAATTGCAACAACTAATCAACGATATAACTACTGCCTTGAATCTGATTAGTACTACGCAGAATGTAGAATAACGACATAATAATTACATGGGAAAGAAAATAAGGAAGCAAACTATGGGGAAATTAAACATGAGTATAGGCTGGACAAATAACATCTTCTATAATCGAGAAAAGGAATCAAAATACAGTACTGATGCTTAATGATATGTCAACAGAAAATATATATGGCAATGAAGAATTTTCTATGAGAAAATCAGTAACATGAAGAGTATCTGGAAGGCCTGTTACATATGCTCCCTTCTTCTGGAAACCATCGAACAGATTAGTAACAAGTTAGACTTTCGAAAAAAACAAATACTCGTAAAGTATCTCTATGAACCTGAGAAATTTTCATCCGGGGAGCAAGAGGCCAATGGATTCATGGATGGATCCGGGCCTAGAAAGTTACCTGCACGTCCTGCGCGTTGATGGAGGAGGGCTCGTTGATGAGGAACCAGATCCTGGGGACATCGAGGTTGGTACCGGAGCAGATGTCGCCGCTCACCTCGAACACAACCCTGGAAGCTTCAAGGCGAGGTAGGCGAGGACGTCGACGGGGTTGGACACCACGAGCAGCAGCGCCTCCGGGGAGTGCTTCACCACGGCTGGAGGGGCAAGATCGATGGCGTTGGGCGGCGGTGGAACGGGGTGGGGATCAATCGGAGGAAGCCCTGGTCGGCGTCGGGCGGCGGTGGGAGGCGTGCGGATCGACCGGCGTGGGGGCGGAGGCGTGGCGATCGACCGGCGTGGACGCGGCGGCGCGGAGATCGGCCGGTGTGGAGGCGGCGGCGCGGAGATTGACCGGCGTGGGGAATGAATGCGTACGAAGGAAAGCTAGGGATTTGGCTGATGTGTGCGCGATGTGACTGTCTGTTGATTTTGGGAGAAAAAATTCGCGGGTTGGGCCGGCTATTCGCACTGAAAAATTGGCTGTTCGCGCCCAAAGGCCCATAGCATCGGACTGTGGGTCAGGGTTATTTACCGACCGATGGTCCACGGGCCATAAAAGAATTCCCAACCGACACTTGGACGGTACACGTGGTAGCATTCCCGACCAACCGCAGGTCACCGTATAGAGTTTTTCTGACCCACAGTCCGTTAGAAATTTTCATGGCTGACTGTGGGTCGGCAATAGTGACCTTTTCCTAACAAACGTCAGTAGGGAATTCTGGTGCGTGGTGTAGTGTTTTGAGATGCTTGTAGTTGTTTTGAGCTGTTCATTTTTTATTTATATAAGAAAGGCTAGATTGATCGAAGACTAATGGCTCATCCATGATCCTTATTCCTTTGAGTTAAGATGTACTATTTTCTTTTTATATTTGAATATTCAGCATAAAAAATTGTAATTTGGGAAGTACCACTTATTATTTTACTTGAGCTTCAGTTAATATTACCAGAAAACCATTATGCACTACAGGAAAAAACACATTTTGGCTTGTGTTTCCTGATACACCGAGCCTTTTATATAGGGCACTCGGCTTATGACCCTCTGAGCCGTGTATCGCCATCAAAGCGCATGGCGAAGAGCTGCATATCGGCGTAAGGCCATGTATGCCATGACAAGGCTCAGAAAACACATGGTGTATCGTAAAAATTGGTGTATATATGGGTCAAGCCGAGTGTTGCCTAACATATCTCATGGCGTGCATAACATCTTTTCTTTTGTTTTAAACCAAAAACGTTACTAAGCAAAGCGGGCGACTTAATACACTCGGCGTCCATTGGATAATATCCCTGCACCCACCGCCCCCGGCTAATTATAATACGGGCGTGTAGTGTGCTTCTCTCTCTCCCCACGCCACTGTCGTGACTCCCTTCCCTCTGTTGCAGCATCGCCGCCTGCCCTCGAGCTCTAAGCCGGCCGCGCTTCCACCACAATACCCGACGCCAATGACTAATAATCTGTTTTACCTATTGAGTAAGCTTTGTCATATGTAAGTGTGAATATTTCATATAGGCTATGATGATATTCACAATGAATTCTAGTTTAGATTCCGAAGCCATCCTTTGATAAGGTGCAGGCACGTAGAAGAAAAAATAACAACCTCCCTCTCTCTCTCTCTCCCTCCCTCCCTCCCTCTCTCTCGTAGGAGTTAGAAACATGCAGTAAAAAAACCCTAAGCGACTTGTTCTCTCTCTGTCTCTGCTCACTTGTGCAACCCCGATCTCCTCCCGTGGCCGCAGCCGCCCCTGCCTCCGTCCTCCGTGGGCGCCTACTGGGACAGCCGCTCAAGGCGAGAGCTCCTGTCTGACGCTCGTTAGCGTCAGGCAGAGTAGCTTTCGCCGAAGGTAGATACAGATGGGCCGGCCCATTTGGAGGTCAGTAGCTCAAGCGCGTAAAACACGCCAAAAATACCCGGCGCCAGCGAGAGATCGAACACGCGACGTCCCGATCGGGAATGCTTGGGAATTTTACAACCAAACCAGTCGAGCTGATATGTTGTACTGGTTTGCAAGCAGCGCAAGAGCTTAAAGTACACGACAACTTTTGAAAATTTACGAACAATTCAAGAAACTCGATAACAAAAATTTGAAAATTCTGAACAAAATTTGACAAACGTGAAACCCTTTTTCAAACCATGAACAATTTTTGAAATTTAAACAAACTTTTCAAACGTGAATAATTATTAAAAAGTTCAACAAAAATTTCGAAATTACAAAAAGGTGAATAAATTTTTAAATATACATTTAACATATTTGTATTATACGCTGAACAATTTTAAATACATACTGAACATTTTTGTGATATACACCGAACAAAATTTTAAAAAAATACATTGAACATTTCTGTAATGTACGTTGAACAAATTTTGAATTGTGAACAAAATTTTAAAAACATATTTTTATGAAATCATGAAGAAAATACGAAGTTTTAAACTTTTTTGAAACAAAGGACGAAAATAAAAACGAAAAAGGATAAAAATATGAAGAGGAGTAAAAAAGAAAAAGAAACAGAATAAATAAACTGAAGAAGAAAAGAATAAAGAAACAGGAAGAACAGAAAACCGGCAAAAGAGAAAAAAAAAGAAACCGGTTTAGGGAACCTTCTAGAAGGTTCCCAAAACCGGTTTGCCTGGGACTGCATGCATTAACTAGCGAAGTGGGCCGGCCCATCGCGCGCAACTACTCCCGCGCTTCAGCGAAGCCACGTCTCCTCGACGCACGCGAGCGTCAAATAGGAACCACCGCTCTAGGCTGCTAGCCAGAACTCTCTCGTTACTAGGCTGGCCCAAGTAGCTCCCTGTGGGTTAGTTCTTTTTTCAATTTTTTTGTTCATAGTTCCAAAAATAGTAAGAATAGTAAGAATGCACATGGAGGCCCAAGGTGCCACATCTCTCTGGAGCCTCAAGGCGCCCTCCAGGCAACTAGCCCAAGTAGCTCATGCAGGTTAGATCATTTTTAAATTCTTTTGTTCTTATTTTCAAAAACAAATGATAAATCCATATATTCCAGCAACTTAAAATTACTTTCTAAAACCACAATTTTTACAAATTTTGATGCAGTGTAAATAAAATGTATTACTAGCACAGTTTAAGTAAATGTTGATAGCATTCAAAAAAAGTTTGTGGCAGTTAATAAATTTTGTCACGTTCAAACAATTGTATGTGACATTTAAGAAAAATACAATGTAACAAAACTATTGTTGTAATTCGAAACAAGTTTGGTACCATTCAAAAGAAATGTATGTTACATTTAGAAAAATGACTGTGCTAAAAAAATAGAAAATGTTCATGTGTTTGAAGAAATATTTGTGATATATTAAAAACATATTCGCAAAGTTTACATAATATTCTGTATCATTCAAAAATAATTCAACATGTATGTACAAAATAATTTCTCCCTAGTCAATTTTTTCAGAAACATGTATTTTGAATAATAGTAATGTGTATAAGACATGTTTTAGGTATATAAAAATAATTATGATGTATATCAAAAAGTATACATCAAAATATACATTTTTAGAAATGTTAAGTATGCATCTAGAAATGTTAAAAATGAATAAAAAATATTTCTAGTGTATAAAATGATATAGAATGTGTGTGGCGAAAATAGACAGGTGTGGATAAAAAGCAAAGAAAAGAAAAAAAAAGAAACCCGAAGAAAGAAAGAAGTAAACCACAAAAACAAAAAGGTAAAAGTGGATAATGTAGAAAATAAAAACCAAAAAAACCAACGCAACCAATGGAACCTGATAAGGAAAACAACAGAGGAAAAAAATCTAGGCGCTGCAGTACCTAATCCTGTTTTTTTTTTTGAGAATCCGCACCAATCCTGTTGTGCTAACATAGTTGATCATTGGTACGATAGTTGGTGTCCAAAGATAGACAGGGTCTTCAACCTTAGTGAACTTAAGATGGTGGCTAGCTCATACCATCATATAACAATACTGATTCATAAGCCAAAAGCCGAAGTAAAAAGGCCTTATTTAGGAGTTTTTGTGGCTTTTTTGCCGAAGTAAAAAAGCTGCAAAAGCAGAAAGTAAAAGCCAAAACAAACAGGGCTTTAGTCAAATAGGTTTGGAAGCACAATAATATGCCTCCTAGGGTACAAATATTTGCTTGGATATTACTTCCCAAGGCACTTCCTACAGGTTTGAGAGCATCTTGTTTCTTTACTCACATTGATAAAGACTGCTGTCGTCGTGTTCAAGATGAGGATGAATTGCACTTCTTTTTTAGTTGTGCATTTGCTAGGGCTGCATGGTTTGCACATCCTTGGTATCTTAGGACTGATACCTTAACTGAAAATCATCATTCCATGCAGACTCTTATCCATGCTCTTCTGACCATGAACCACCGTCATGCAGCAATCCCAAGTATTTTTAGTTTCTTATGGTGCATTTGGAAATCAAAAAATGATTGCCTTTTTGGTACAAAATCTTCTCCTAATCTGGTTTATGGCTACCATGGTGTTGGATGAAAGCAACGCAGTAAATCATGCCTCTCCCGATGGTGCAAAGGCTTCTTCTCTCCAGCAAAACACTACAAACTCTACTCTTTCGCCGCTGCAGGGACACACTATTAGGACGGACCTTCTTATTTCTGGGGCGAAACTTTATTCTGATGCTTCTTTCAAATGCACCAAGATCTCGGGTCTAACGCATGGACAAACAACCACGGGTATTGATGCTTTCTTAACATTTTGCAGGGTCAAAGGAGCATGCAAGTCCAAATTCAAGCCTCAGCCCAACTCACCTTTTCTCCATTACAAGCAGAAGCACATGCCCTTGTTCTTGCTGCCAGGGTGACACAGCTTTTGCAGATTAGACAACCTCTACCTTCCTCACTGATAACCTCTCTCTGGCTAAAGCAGCAACAAGCAGAAATGTCTCGGCTGATGCGATTCCTTGGTCGATCACGAAGCCCATTGCCGAGTTTTACAACACCACTCGACAGTTACAATCGCAGGTGTTTCATATATCCAGGGAGATCAATGGGATAGCCCACAATGTAGCTCATCAGGTTCTGACCAGATCAAGAGGACATGTTTTTAGTTGTTTTAGTTGAGCTCATTTTCACTCAACTTGCCAGGTCATCTACACTCTGTGTACTTCTAACATTTCAGGGAGTTGTAATTCATGTTGTACACTGCTACTGAGCTGAATGAAGTTGGCACCATGGGTGCCTATCCCCGTTCAAAAAAAATCCTACTTATTCATATAGGTGCAGAGTGGCTCTCTCCTGGCTACTCCCAAGCACACGTGGCACACACCCACGAGTAAGCACTAATGACACGCCCAAGCACTCGTGGCCATTGAGGATTAAAGCAAAACTTGTTCTTTACCAACGAGTGTGATTCTTCAGGGCGAAAACCAAGATCCCAGCCTTGAGAGGTTGGATCCGATGACGGCGGCGAATGGCGATTGACCGTCGCTCCCTTCTAAAGACGTTATTGTTGAAGAATCTCGTTGTTCATGTGGTGTCACGAGATGTTGTTGTTATAGTTTGCCGATTGCTCGTCACGCATGCATAGTTTTCATCTTCTATGACTTTACTATTTGTCGGCCAGTTTTTTGTGTGTGTGAGTTGGTACCGACTGTGTGAATTCTAACTATGTAGAAGCCGGCTATGTCCTTATTGTGTTTGTACCCTCCTGATGCTTCATTTGGAGTTAATACAATCCACATGCTTGTAGAAAAGATTCGCGTGCTGTTTGTGCACTACAGCTACGGGTTTGTTGTTACATATCCACGTACTGGGTGAGTGAGATAAAAAAATGATACTATGCAAATTGCAAAGTGATGAAGCGTAACGTAAGAGTTTTCTCGGCCAATGAGCTCCCATGGCGACTAGCACGAGACAGCGACCGACCACGGCAACGACGCGTCCGCGCGACGGGCGGCGGCATGCACCGGCTGAGCGTCCCTTAGCTGGCGCCGACAAGCAGTGCTATTTGGGCGAAATCATCCCCTTACTTAATTAGTTACGTACTCCGACGAGGTACGTACTCCCTTCGTTTTTTAGTCCGTATATAAGGTTTAGTCAAAGTCAAGCTTTGTAGAGTTTGACTAACTTTATATTAAAAAATATAAACATTCACAATATGAAATCAATATTATCAAATGCACCATGAAACGTATTTTCATACTGTATAGTTTTAGTATTGTAGATGTTCATATTTATTTATATAAATTTGATCAAACTTTATATAGTTTGATTTTGACCAAATCTTATATGCGGAGTAAAAAGAAACGGAGGAAGTACGTAGTACAGTCAACGGAGATCAAAGCGACCGACCACGGCGAATTCACTGGCCGGCCACAGCGCTGGGAGGGAGTGTGGTGTGAACATGTCCCATGAGGCGGCGTCGTCACGTGATGCATATGATACTAGTGTGTGATACTACCTTCCTAATGCATAGTATCATATACTAGTATCATGTAATACTTTATTTATTGACATGCATGACACATTGTAGCATAACATTTATTATGATACGGTATCATGATATGATACTCAACTCTCTCTTTCTTCATTTAATTTTATGACACCTCATCAAAATTGCCTAGTTGACATGCATAATACTAGTTATGATACTAGCATTACAACCAGCCTCAATCCGTCCTAGGAGATGCGTTGGGTTGTCCCCTTTCACCCCGTCGAATCCGCCTATGACCAGTTCAAGCTGTCATTGCGACATCCAATCACACAATGATCGTAAAATGCATGCTAGAGCTCACCCAACAACAACTCCATGTGATTATGCCCATAGGACTATCAAGGATCCCATGATAGCTGACATTGGGGCGCCCAGTGATCCACGGCCGCACTCACTACTGGACCTCGTAAAGGTCGTGAAGGTGCTCGACGTGATAGGAAGCATGTGCAAGCACAAGTCGGCAATGCTCAAGCAATGTAGTTCGTCATCGACAACCTCACCCCGACCACCGCCTCTTCATCATGTCATTCTTAGAGGCGCGCCACATGACTAGACTTGCTCACATATTCGATACTGGGAATGCCCTATTCGTGAGCGCCACAGGGTGCCTCATGACACGTAGCGGTACCAACATCACTGATGGGAACCACATGTTTGTCAACGTGCTCGACGTGCACCGACACAAGAACACAATATGTACCGACCTGTTCCTCTCCGAAGACAGGAAACCTACACCATGATGAGGTGGCAGGGGCCGTCACAAGGAGATGGGCCGACTATGAGACGCTCGTCCCGCCCTCTTCCGCGCACACGGGCGTTGCGTGCTATTGGTTGGGGCAAACGGCACTTATTGCAATTCGAGGATTTCAAGGACGATGTTCAAAGTTTGAGGACCAGGCTCACTCACATATTCGACACTGGGAATGCCCTATTTTTGAGGACGGTGTCCAAAGTTTGAGGAGTACTAGTAGTATAAATAGTTTTGAACCTCTGAACATCGCTCAAAAATAACTAGACATTAATGATAAACATTAAGAATCTAAGTACGTTCATTTCATGAACGTTTTATTTTATGTAATCTTTTAGGTAGTATCCAAGCATCAAGCCATCGTGCTCGCCGAGTCCGTGTGCCTCGCCGCGGCCCAGGCGTCCGCGTCCGCGCCTGCGACGACAATGATGACGATACAGGAGGCTGCAACGGCGCCGTACGACGACGACTACGCCTTGCAGCACGTTGACATGGACCAGCATGAGAATGTATCCTATGCACCAGCCCAATCTGTGCACCAGGTGCTCCACAGGCTTTTGGGGCATTAGATGAAAAAGCGACGGACTAGATTTTGCCATAGGTTGCACTATAACATACTTACAGAAGCAACCTTATAGACTATAACATTCAACCTGCGATTCACATCCCATTCCCACATCAATACATTTGTGTGTTATTTTTTGGCAAAAACACAAAAGTTCCATATATTTTGAACCGAATGTCTGATTTCGAATTCGTTTTGACTGTCAACTTTTTCTTAACGAGATATTTGAAACAAGATAATGTTGAATATGCTTTAGAATTTTGTTTTGTTTGTGGAACACAAATTAAAATTCGATTTAGGCATGTGCGCGTGGGATCAACGTGTGGGACAGCCAGAGTTCAAAAACACATAGAATAAATCTAGGTTTCTATACAAAATGTATAAATGTCACGGTTACATTTGAAAATAAAAAAATTCAAAATTTCAAAAAATATATTCAACACTGATCTTGTTTCGAACATCTCATCGAAACAAAAATGGTGGTCAAAGAAGAACCAAATTCGGATGTGTGGTTCAAGATATATGACCATATTTATATTTGAAGAAAGAAAGAAAGAACACAGACTAAATAACAGGAGAGGAAAGAGTGAAGTGCGGGTTGTTTTCAGAATAACATGAGGTCTTTTTCGCAAATGTTCAACCAATCTAGCTTCCAGCCTACTGCCATCCCTCAGATTTATATCCAACGGCTCAAAAGCCCGCGGAGCACCCGGTGCACAGATTGGACTGGTGCACTGGATACATTCTCGGACCAGCATTCCTACTACTACGATGGAATGGGTGCCGGCGGGGCAAATTTGACAATTTTGACCGGTGGATGAAATCATTTCACAAAATGAACTGCTCCTAAATAAATTACACTCAGCTGACCTTTTTAATTGGCGCCCGACACGAAGGCGCCACACTACACTGTGCAACGCCTAACTGACAGGCACTGCACGCCTGGCGAGCGTCGCATCCCGGATTGCATAAAAATTACTAAGTCAATGTGCAGCGCCTAAGCTCCTAAGAGTTGCACAAGTGGTTGAACAATAAAATGAAGCAACCACTAGTGCAACGCCTAGAAGCTAGGCGCTACACTAGTGTGGCGCCTAGTAATTTTTGGATCACACGGATGCGACGCTGGCTAGGCGTGCAACGCTTGTCATTCAGGCGCTGCACAATGTAGTGTGGTGCCTTCGTATTGGGCGCCACTCAAAAAGGTCAGCTGAGTGAATTTTTTTAGGGACAGTTCATTTTGTGAAATGATTTCATCCACACGTCAAAATTGTTAAATTTGCCTGCCGATGGGGATTGGAGTATGAACGGAGACGACGACGACGACGACAGCGCCGGAGACATCACGCCCTGGAGCCACTGATCGAGCTGGTTAACGTTGAGCTCGCTTGATCGATTCGCTTGCCCCTGCTGCTGATGTGCAACGTACGCGAGATAGGGTACGATTGACAAGAAGACGAAACAGAGTTGGCTGGGAAGAAATAATTCATGCATGCACGTACTAGCTGTAAGGGCATGCCAAAATGCACCGTCCTGTTTTTATTTTGAACGATCTGGTTGATTTCAAAATGCCTGGAAATTTTGTAACACGTAGCGGAATAAACGCACCTTTCTTCAATTCAATGGAATGACAATAGATGATCGGTTTTACTATTTCTTAGGTACCTGAAAATTTCTCTCGCCTCAGTCACCTCCTTCCTTCCTTCCTTTCTTCATTCCTTCACGCCGGAGCTCACCGGAGAACTCGTAGGAGAAGAAAACCCCACTATTTATCATAGGAGGAAGTCATAGCCCCATTATCTATCTTATGGGAAAGTCATGGCCTCATTGTCTATCTTAGGCACTGGGGGTGTAGGGGATCGCCGGAGTTGTCTTCCCGTGCGACGGGGCTTAGAGGAATGGCGGGGGCGGCGGCCATCACGGAGGTGGGGGGAGGTAGAGGGGAGGGCGAGGCGGCTCTAGCCGCCGGCCGCGGGGAGCGGAGGCAGGCGGTTAGGCCTGGGCTGGCCGGCGGCTGTGCAAGGAAAAAGAAGCCAGAGGTTGAAGATGAACAGCACCGCGATATGTTTACAGCCATTGGATGAAGATCAAACGGTCTAGAATAGAAGTGGCTGATGAAGCTTTTTTCAGACATCTCATGCATAGTCGGTCCCATAGAAGATTCCTTATTGCGTGATCATTTTATCGCTATTGCCTTTTTTGCGAGGGTAAAGGGAGTTTTATTGCAAAGTCACAGAGTTACAGTCGAGAGGCCACAAGTCCGCGATACACGGTGGAGCATAACGGAGCCAAACAACAATGGCTCGCTCCGTACGGTTGTAACAAGCCAAACGATCGGCAACTCTATTCTGAAAACGACCAATATCTTCTGAGGTACAAACTCGCTACTAGCAGCTAAATGTTTAATCTCTAGGACTAACTGGCCATAAGCTGACCGCCGCAGTGCATATGTGAACAGGCAAGATAAAGCTTCCAGGAAATCCGATTGCAACACCACTGGTAAGTTTGAGTGTTGTATGGCAAGCGGCATACCTTGCATCATTGCATGTAGCTCTGCCTCAAGTGGATCGTTGCAATGGAAAATATATCTGTATGCCGCAAATAAGATTGAACCCTCCCTATACCGGAGAACGGACCCGGTCGCTGCGGAGCCATCCTGTGGGTTATACGAACCATCGACGGACAGGGCCACTGTATCCCTAGTCGGAGCCGGCCATGGCACAGCGGGCACAGTCATGTTTTGGCTCGTCTCCCCCTGTAGCACCGAGGGCATTTTTCCTTTGATAATCTCCTTCGCTGAAAACTTGCCCGCGAGCTTGATGGATTTATAGTAGCTATCCAAGAACTCAACCGATGCAGGCACGAGTGGAGCTTCCTTACCGTGATAACAGTCATTGTGTATCTGCCATATCCGCCAAATCAGCATAATTACCATGTCTCGGACCATCTCTGAACAGGAATCAAGTAGGAGCATTAGCCATTCCTTCCCATTGTTGATGAGGATATCGTCATCTGGAAGAGGCCATCTCATACGCATGTTGATCCACAAAATTCTCGCCTGAGTGCAGGTGATCAAGGCATGAAACGTTAACTCCTCCTCCACCCCACAGATAGGGCATATTGAGCGGGTGGCCAAATGCCGGTAATTCTTGCACTGTTGCGTAGGTTGGGTACCCGTAACCACTCGCCATGCTGTGATCTTCATTTTCTGTGGGACGTTGGACGACCAAATCTTGTTCCATAATGAGCGATTCCCCTCAGGGTCTGAACTAGAAGAACCATCAGCAAAGGCAATGTTATGATCACATGTGGCTAATCTGTATGCACTCTTCACCGTGAAGGTCCCGCTCTTCTCCGGGAACCAGAACAAGAAATCATTCCGCATGCGGGCCGAAGCTCTGATCTTTGTGATATACTGTACGCCCATGGGCCAAAAGAATTCACGAAGACGATCCACTCGCCAAGCCCCATTTTCATAAAGAAAATCAGCAACCCTGTTCAGGCGACAATTGCCTTTTGGAGTGATGGGGCGAAACGACGATGGCTGGGGGATCCAGGGATCCCTCCAGGTGCGTATGTCAGCCCCGTTTTCCACTCTCCAAATTACACCTCTCTTGAGCAAGTCAAGGCCATGCAATATACCTTTCCACACTGATGAACCATTGCCTGAGAACACCGTATCCAGCAGCTGTCCAGAGGGATAATACTTTGCCTTGAGAAGTCAAGCACAAAGGCTCTCCGGCGTGTGCAACAAATGCCACGCTTGTTTAGCAAGCAGTGCCTGGTTAAAGGACCTCGTGTGTCGAAACCCCATGCCACCCATTGACTTAGGCAGCCTCAACTTATCCCAGCTCATCCAAGCCATCTTTTTCTTGCCATTCTCCACTCAATATTGACGTATCATACGAGTTAGTTCGTCGCAGACCGAAGCAGGAAGCATGAAGACACCCATTACATAAGTTGGAAGGGCCTGGGACACAACTTTAATAGGAATCTCCTTATTACCAGCGGACACATATTGCTTGCACCAATCTATAAGCTTTTTCCGTTAACGCTCTTGGATAGTTTCAAAGTTACCTTTGTGGATTCTTCCTTCCGGTCTAGGGAGACCTAGATATTTGGGCTCAAACACTTCTTGAGTAATCTCCAAAACTGTTTTAACTTCCTGAACAACATTTGGCAGACAGTTATCTGAAAAAAGGATGGAACACTTCGACAGGTTGATCAATTGTCCAGTCGCCGCCGTATGCGTGTTCAACACACCTTTAACCAAGAGAGCCTGCTGCTTTGAAGCCCGGAAAAATAGGAGGGAATCATCCGCAAATAGGAGATGTGAGATGACCGGGGCACCTCTACAGATCTTGACCCCTTGTAAACCTTCCTTGTTCATCGACTTGTTCAGAAGGATGGACAGAGCGTTAGCCACAAAGAGGAATAGGAAGGGGGATAAAGGACCACCTTGGTGTAGACCTCTCGAGGGAGAGAAGGACTCCAATAGCTTGCCATTAAATTTGACAGAATACTTTACTGAGGAGACACACGCCATAACACGAGAGATCCACTGATCAGAGAAGCCCCATTTAGAGAGTGCCCTTTCCAAGAAGTACCAATCAACGCGGTCGTACGCCTTTGACAGCTCAAGTTTGTATGCACACAATGATGGTAAATTATGCTTGACTAACTGAATATGATGAATGCACTCAAAGGCAATAATGGAATTATTAGAGATTAGCCTCCTTGGAATGAATGCACTCTGATTTTCAGAGATAAGCTCAGACAATAGCGGCCGGAGCCTGTTCACCATGCACTTGGGCACTTTTGGAGTTAACGCAACCGTTGTGTCATTAACACCATCTGGCATGATGCCAGTAACAAAAAACTCCTGAACTGCAGACACTATTTCCACCTTCATAAGAGCCCAGTTCCTTTGATAAAACCTTGCCGGGAAGGAACCCATCATAGCCTGGGGCTTTTAGGGGCCCGATCTGGAAAATGGCATTTGAAATCTCCTCCTCCAAGTATGGTTTACACAAGGTGTCATTCATCTCCCCTGACACCTTCGGAACAATATTGTCAAGCACCACTTGTGGATCCAGGCTAGCATCTTTAGTGAAAATCTCCTTAAAGTAGGAGTTGGCCATCCTCTCCATATCGGATGTCATGGTGCCCCACGAGCCGTCAGCCGTCAACAATCGCTGAATTTGGTTGCGACGAGCCCACCAAACCGCTCATCGGTGTAGATATTTAGTGTTGCGTTCTCCTTCTTTCAACCATTCAATTCTAGACCGTTGGAGCTAGATTATCTATTCTCCATAAACAAGCTCATCGAGTTGATTCATTTTAGCCCGAATCTGTGCCCGGTCTGCGCCTGATAGTGGAAGGTCAGCCAAGTGCTGACGAAGTTTTTCGATGTCCTTCAGAACATTACCAAAGTTCTGTTTGCTCCAATGCCTCAAGTCAGTCATCACCTCCTTCAGCGATTTAGCCACCGAGCCCAAATTGCCGGTTGGCCGGTGCTTTATCCAAGCTTCTGAGATGATAGTGGGAAGTTTAAGGTCTCTCTCCCACATTATCTCATACCGTGGAATTGACATCCTATGCCTTGGTTCCTGCACTCCTTCCAAGTTGATCAACAAAGGACTATGGTCAGAGTAGGAGGTGGCCATGTGCACCACCCGTGCCACAGGATAGACGTCCCTTAGTGCTTCATCCAGACAGGCCCGATCGAGGCGGACCTCAACATTGCGAAAACCCTCTTGACCATTATCGTATGTGTATGGGAGAGATCCTCAAGCTAACATGTTTGTAGGCAGTCCCTGAACGCTGACATTTGTGTCTCTGCCCTGGCTGATCTTGACAAATACTCGTGCTGCCAGAGTGCTTCATTGAAGTCGTCGCAAATGACCCATGGCTCTCGCGACATGGCCCCCAGACGACACAGATGATCCCACATTCGATGTCGATTCTCCACTCTCGGCTCCCCATAAACAAAATTACCCCTCCATGAGATACCTAAGGCTCCTTCAAGGATCCGAACGGCAATGAACCTACTACAAGATTCCAAAACTGTAACAGTGAGATTTTCATCCTAGAACAATGCTAGCCCTCCACTTCTTCCATCACTACTAACACTGTGGAAACCTTTTAGACCCAGCCTCCACTTCATCTTCTCTATCTGCTTCCTGTCTAGTCTCACAAGGAAGACTAGCTTGGGGTTGTTCGCTTTTGAGAGGGCCAAAACCTCACAAACTATCCGGCAGTCCCCCCCGGCAGTTCCAAGACAAAATATTCATTGCGTTCGGCGGTCCTCCTCTAGGGAGGCCGCCGATATCTCGTTTTGGTCCTTCTCGGTTGCTACTTTCAATCTCTTGCTGCTTGAACTACTGTTCGTGGGCGAGTCGCCCCCCTTCAAATCCCTGCCGCTGCCATCTGTGATAGCCAGCACCGGTTTCACCGTGCCAACGATGTCTCGGGATTTAGCCAAAGCTTCCTCCATATTCAACCTCTTCTTCGGGATCCTGTCCACCTCCATTCTCTCTCCAGGTGTTTTAACTGGGCTAGAAGCAGTATCCGCGACTTCGGGATCAATAGGGTCCAGCTCAGACGCATCTCCGTCAACCATAGGAGTCGCCATATTGCTGGGTTCAGTGCCTGCCGCCCTAGCAGTTCGATGTTCTGGCCGAGGCTTGTTCGGGGCAACAGCATAGTGATGCGTCCATTTTGCATCATGCTTTTATATCAATATTTATTGCGTTATGGGCTGTTATTACACGTTATATCTCAATTCTTATGGCTATTCTCTCTTATTCTATAAGGTTTACCATGAAGAGGGGGAATGCCGACAGCTGGAATTCTGGCTGGAAAAGGAGCAAATGTTGGAAACCTATTCTGCACAGCTCCAAAAGTCCTGAAACTCCACGAAACAACTTTTTGGAATTAATAAGAATTTCTGAGCAAAAAAAATATACCAGGGGGCCCACACCCTGTCCAGGAGACAGGGGGCGCCCCCCCCTATAGGGCGCCCCCTATCTCCTGGGCTCCCTGGTGGGCCTTCGGTGTCCATCTTCTGCTATATCATCACTTTTACCCTGGAAAAAATTGTGGGCAAGCTTACGGGACGAAACTCCGCCGCCATGAGGCGGAACCTTGGCGGAACCAATCTAGAGCTCTGGCAGAGCTATTCTGCGGGGGAGACTTCCCTCCGGGAGGGGGAAATCATCACCAATGTCATCACCAATGATTCTCTCATCGGGAGGGGGTCAATCTCCATCAACATCTTCACCAGCACCATCTCCTCTCAAACCCTAGTTCATCTCTTGTATCCAATCTTGTATCCAAAACCACAAATTGGTACCTGTGGGTTGCTAGTAGTGTTGATTACTCCTTGTAGTTGATACTTATTGGTTTACTTGGTGGAAGATCATATGTTCAGATGCTTAATGCATATTATTACACCTCTGATTATGAACATGAATATGCTTTGTGAGTAGTTACGTTTGTTCCTGAGGACATGGGTGAAGTCTTGCTATTAGTAGTCATGTGAATTTGGTATTCGTTCGATATTTTGATAAGATGTATGTTGTCTTATCCTCTAGTGGTGTCATGTGAACGTCGGCTATATGACACTTCACCATTATTGGGCCTAGAGGAGGGCATAGGGAAGTAATAAGTAGATGATGGGTTGCTAGAGTGACAGAAGTTTAAACCCTATTTTATGCGTTGCTTCGTTAGGGGCTGATTTGGATCCATATGTTTCATGCTATGGTTAGGTTTACCTTAATACTTTTGTTGTAGTTGCGGATGCTTGTAATAGGGGTTAATCATAAGTGGGATGCTTGTCCAAGTAAGGGCAGTACCTAAGCACCGGTCCACCCACATATCAAATTATCAAAGTACCGAACGTGAATCATATGAGCGTAATGAAAACTAGCTTGACGATAATTCCCATGTGTCCTCGGGAGCTCCTTTCTCATTATTTGAAATTGTCCAGGCTTATCCTTTGCTACATAAAGGATTGGGCCACCTTGCTGCACTTTATTTACTTTTTTTACTTGTTACTCATTACTATTTATCTTATCACAAAACTATCTATCACCTACAATTTCAGTGCTTGCAGGAAACCTTACTGAAAGCCGCTTATCATTTCCTTCTGCTCCTCGTTGGGTTCGACACTCTTACTTTTCGAAAGGACTACGATAGATCCCCTACACTTGTGGGTCATCACATAGATCCAGTCATCGAACTTGAGCGCTTTCTCATCGTGAACCCCCGGTCCACGTTCCTTGTGATCGTGGCCAATGAGGCCACATAGCTTGCAAAATCTAGCAAGTTTCTCATAACGAACCAAGTCCACCTGACGTTCCTTGGCACGGACAATACTGACATATTTTGTAAGAGCCAGACGGATATCATGCTTGACCCTCACCCTTACGTAATCACCCCTTGTATTCCCATTCAAGCGCATCTCCATAATCTCACCTGAGTTCTTCAGGAGCTTCTCCACAATACTCTGTTTGCAGAACGGGTCCGGCAGCTTGTGGATTTGCAGCCAAATTGGCAGGTGATGGAATTCTACCTCTTCTGCTTTGCTGAAACCATCATACGGGCACAAGAGCTCCGCCATATTATGAAACAACCACGGACCTTGAAACATGATGCGTTCCCAATCCCCCAAGCAGGAAGCTTGAACGACAAAACGATTGGGGCCGACTGGCCGGAATCTAACACTTTGCACCTGGTTTCATGCGGCCCTCATATCCTTGTACAAGGCCGAAGGGATGAAGTTTTTGTTTGTATGAACCCTAGAAAGGGAAAGCCAACGAACAGTTTCCTGAATCACAGGGTCGTCCTCATTAATCTCAACATCAGCAAAATCTTCATCGTTGAGATCCAGCTGATCAAAGAAATCTTCCGGATCCGATCTTGAAGTGTTAGTGGCGGAGTTGGCATCGTAAAGAGACGCCATCCCAGAGTCCTGGACCCGTCGCACGATCGCCAAGGGGGTTGACGGTTGCGGACGAGTCTTACAGTAGTCGGGAAGGGTATAGGCGAACGGGACTCAAGAGGCGATCAGAATCGCCTAAGAGGAGAGAGACCCTAGCCGACTCGGGCGTAGGGAAAGCTGCTCCAAGGCAATTTATCGGTATTGCCTTGATCATCCAAACAAACGGATTGATCATCCAGACAAATGGATGCACATGTTGCAAAGCTTGATGGGGTCAAAGGGGGTCATTACCCCCTACTAGAGAAAAACTATTAAGTGTATCGTTAATTATTAAATTTATAAATATTAAAAAATAGAGTTTATGTATAACTTATCTTCTTGCACTAGTAGAAAAGGGGGCATTGGTCCAGGCCGGGTCAGCCCATTAGTCCCGGTTCAATCCAGAACCGGGACCAGTGGTGGCATTGGACCCGGTTCGTGAGCCCCGGGGGCCGGCCGGGCCACGTGGGCCATTGGTCCCGATTCGTCTGGACCTTTTAGTCCCGGTTGGTGGGACGAACCGGGACCAATGGGCTTCGCTCCCGGCCCACCACCATTGGTCCCGGTTGGTGCCCCGAACCTGGACCAAAGGCTGCCCTTTAGTCCCGGTTCAAGCCACCAACCGGGACCAATGAGGTGCCTATATATACCCCCTCGCGTAAGAGCAGAGCACACTGCTTTGTTTTTTCTTGCAGTCGAGGGGGAGAGGGCTTGGTGGTGCTCTAGCTCACCTCCTATGCACACAAGGTGTTCGATGGAATGCCCGAGCCACACTACTTAAGCTTTCTCCTCTCCAAGCTCGACCTCCAAGCTCCATTTTCCTCAATATTTGTCTAGGTTTAGCGGTCCGTCACGCCCCATACCCGTCTTCACCGCCGTCGATCACACGCGCCCATCTCATCGCCGGCACCACCGTGGTGAGCCTGTTGTTCTTATCTTCTTTCTGAAAGGAAAAATATTCTTACTTGTATGTTTAGATAGATACTTGTATTATTTTCTTACTTTTATTATGGGACAATTGCATTTTTACCCCTAGTTGGTTCCTACCCACGGGTTTTGCCCTTACTTTTCGGGGCTTGCTCAGTTTTGCCCTTACCTTTTCCGTCGAGATCCCTCGAATGCCCTTTGACCGTTTGAACAAAACTTGAAAATTCATAACTAATTCATATGAACTCAGAAAAATGCAAATAAGATATCAAAATGTTTAGATAAAAATTAACTTTATGTGCATATCATTTGCATTCAGGACAAAGCATCGTTTAAAATACCTGAGGTAATTAAAGTTATTAACATTATTAAAAATAAAATGGTATAAACAATATTTTTTTCACGAATAAAAATTACGTGCAAATGTAGGTGATGGTTTCTGAACATCCTGATATCTTATTTGCATTTTTCTGAGTTCGTATCGACTTGTTATGAAGTTTCCAAATATTGGTCAAAGTCGTTAGAACATTCATAACAAGATGATACAAACTCAGAAAAATGCAAATAAGATATCTGGATGTTCAGAAAACATCACCTACATTTGCATGTAATTTTTATTCATGAAAAAAAATATTGTTTATACCTTTTTATTTTTAATAATGTTAATAACATTAATTACGTCAGGTAGTTTAAAGGGTGCTTTTGTCCTGAATGCAAATGATATGCCCATAAAGGTAATGTTTATCTGAACATTTTGATATCTTATTTGCTTTTTCTGAGTTCATATGAATTAGTTAAGAATTTTCAAAGTTTTGGTCAAACGGTCAAAGGGCATTCGAGGGACCACGACAGAAAAAGTAAGGGCAAAACTGAGCAAGCTCGAAAAGTAAGGGCAAAACCCGTGGGTAGGAACCAACTAGGGATAAAAATGCAATTGTCCCTTTTATTATTGCATCTTATATAGTGCGATGGTTTTGGTATCCGCCCCCGCCGGCCCTTGTCCTGTCTATGATTCGGATGTGGTATATATTATCTTTTCATAACTATTGGTTCATTTATTGTTTATGAAAATTATGCCGACCAACGTGACAGAGATTTTATTTATCTAGGAGGTTGTTGAACCGGAAATTCCAACTGACCCTATTGTCGAGAGGTTAAATTTAGTTGAAGTAGCAAACAATTTCTTGAAGGAAAAAAATAAGAAAAATTGAGGAGGAGAAGATGATATTGGAGTTGCATGTTGCGGATGTCGTCGATGATCACAAGATCAAGATGGATGCAATGCGCTTGAAGATTAGAAAGATTAGAAAGTATGCCATTCATACCGAGGCTTGGTATCATTATACCGTTGGATCAGTTGTTACCTTGGTTGCGATTATGATCGCATTTGTTTTCGCATTGAAATGTTTTACATAGTTTCAATGTATGGTTTAATTAATTTAGATGCTCTGTAGAGCTTTATGTTGTTCTGTAATGATTTTCGCTTGAAGATGAGAACTATGTATGTAGTTTGGTTTTAATGTGATGATGAACTTCTATTAATTTGGTCACTTAGTTATCTATTCATGATGTTCTGTAATGATTTTTGACACACTTAATTATATATAATGCACGCAGATGAACCGGCAATGGATGTACGGTAACAGACACATCTCCGAGTACATTAAGGGCGTGCATGATTTTCTTGAAGTGGCCAAGGCAAACAAGCAGAATGGTTTTATGTGTTGTCCATGCCCTATATGTGGGAATACGAAGTCTTACTCTGACCAGAAAATCCTTCACAACCCACCTACTTTACAAGGGTTTCATGCCACACTATAATGTTTGGACGAGGCACGGAAAAATAGGGGTTATGATGGAAGACGGCGAAGAAGAAGAGTACGATGACAACTATATGCCCCTCGAATACGGTGATGCTACTGAACATCAAGAGGAACCAGACGATGTGCACGATGATGCTGCAACGGGCGAAGCTGCTGAAGATCAAGAGGGACCAGACGATGTGCCCGATGATGATGATCTCCGCCAGGTCATTGTCGATGCAAGGATGTAATGCGAAAGTCAAAAGGAGAAGCTGAAGTTTGATCGCATGTTAGAGGATCACAAAAAAGGGTTGTACCCCAATTGCGAAGATGGCAACACAAAGCTCGGTACCGTACTGGAATTGTTGCAGTAGAAGGCAGAGAATGCTGTGCCAGAAAAAGGATTTGAGAAGCTACTGAAAATATTGAAGAAGAAGCTTCCAAAGGATAACAAATTGCCCGACAGTACATACGCGGCAAAGAAGGTCGTATGCCCTATAGGATTGGAGATGCAGAAGATACATGCATGCCCTAATGACTGCATCCTCTACCGCGGTGCATACAAGGATCTGAACGCATGCCCGGTATGCGGTGCATTACGGTATAAGATAAGACGAGATGACCCTGGTGATGTTGACGGCGACCCCCCCAGGAAGAGGGTTCCTGCGAGGTGATGTGGTATGCTCCTATAATACCACGGTTGAAACGTCTGTTCAGAAATGGAGAGCATGCCAAGTTGATGCGATGGCACAGTGAGGACCGTAAGAAAGACGGGAAGTTGAGAGCACCCGCTGACGGGTCGCAGTGGAGAAAAATGAAGAGAAAGTACTGGGATGAGTTTGCATGTGACCCAAGGAACGTATGGTTTGGTTTAAGCGCGGATGGCATTAATCCTTTCGGGGAGCAGATCAGCAATCACAGCACCTGGCCCGTGACTCTATGTATGTATAACCTTCCTCCTTGGATGTGCATGAAGCGGAAATTAATTATGATGCTAATTCTCATCCAACGCCCTAAGCAACCCCGCAACGACATTGATGTGTACCTAAGGCCATTAGTTGAAGAACTTTTACAGCTGTGGAATGGAAACGGTGTACGTACGTGGGATGAGCACAAACAGGAGGAATTTGACCTAAAGGCGTTGCTATTTGTGACCATCAACGATTGGGCCACTCTCAGTAACCTTTCAGGACGGACAAACAAGGGATACCACGCATGCACGCACTGTTTACTTGACACCGAAAGTATATACCTGGGAAGCTAGAGGAAGAATGTGTACCTGGGCCATCGTCGATTTCTTCCGACCAACCATCAATGTTGAAAGACAGGCAAGCATTTCAATGGCGAGGCAGATCACCGGAAGAAGCCCGCCATGCGTACCGGTGATCACGTACTTGCTATGGTCAATGATTTACACGTAATCTTTGGAAAGGGTCCCGCCGCACTAGCTGTTCCGAATGATGCTGGGGGACACGCACCCATGTGGAAGAAGAAATCTATATTTTGGGACCTACCCTACTGGAAAGACCTAGAGGTCCGCTCTTCAATTGACGTGATGCATGTGACAAAGAACCTTTGCGTGAACCTGCTAGGCTTCTTGGGCGTGTATGGAAGACAAAAGATATAGCTGAGGGACGGGAGGACCTACAACGTTTGCACGAAAAAAACGGCATGCCTCCACAGTAGTATGAAGGTCCTGCCAGCTATGCTCTTACCAAAGAAGAGAAGGAAATCTTCTTTGAATGCCTGCTTAGTATGAAGGTCCCGACTGGCTTCTCGTCGAATATAAAGGGAATAATAAATATGCCAGAGAAAAAGTTCCAGAACCTAAAGTCTCATGACTGCCACGTGATTATGACGCAACTGCTTCCGGTTGCATTGAGGGGGCTTCTACCGGAAAATGTCCGATTAGCCATTGTGAAGGTATGTGCATTCCTCAATGCAATCTCTCAGAAGGTGATCGATCCAAAAATCATACCAAGGCTAAGGAGTGATGTGGTGCAATGTCTTGTCAGTTTCGAGCTGGTGTTCCCACCATCCTTCTTCAATATCATGACGCACGTCCTAGTTCGTCTAGTCGACAAGATTGTCATTCTGGGCCCCGTATTTCTACACAATATGTACCCCTTTGAGAGGTTCATGAGAGTCCTAAAGAAATATGTCCGTAACCGCGCTAGGCCAGAAGGAAGCATCTCCATGGGCCATCAAACAGAGGATGTCATCGGGTTTTGTGTTGACTTCATTCCTGGCCTTAAGAAGATAGGTCTCTCTAAATCGTTGTATGAGGGGAGATTGACTGGAAAAGGCACGCTTGGAAGGGACTCAATAATATGCAGGGACGGATATTCTTGGTCTCAAGCACGCTACACAGTTCTACAGAACTCTACCTTGGTGACCCCGTATGTCGACGAACACAAGAACAGTCTGCGCTCCAAACACCCAGAGCAGTGCGACGACTAGATTACATGTGAACGCATTAGGACTTTCAGCAGTTGGTTGGAAACACGTCTCAGAGGTGACAACACTGTTTGTGATGAGTTGTACTTGTTGTCCAGGGGACCATCTTCGACTGTTACGATTTGGAAAAGACATGAGATAAATGGGAATACATTTTACACGATTGACCAAGATACAAAGAGCATCAACCAAAACAAGGTGTCCGCTTTGATGCAACAACCGAGAGGGGAAAGGACACGTATTATGGTTACATAGTGGACATATGGGAACTTTACTATGGACATGATTTTATGGTTCCTTTGTTTAAGTGCAAATGGGTCAATCTGTCAGGAGGCGGGGTACAGGTAGACCCACAGTATGGAATGACAACAGTGGATCTAAAAAATCTTGGGTACACTGACGAACCATTCGTCCCAGCCAATGATGTGGGACAGGTTATCTATGTGAAGGACATGCCTACCAGACCGAGAAAAAGAAAATATAAGGAAGCGAATACATCATACGATGAGCCAAAGCGCCACATAGTTCTTTCAGTCCTGGAAGTGGAGGGCAAGACAGAAATGTCTGAAGATTATGAAAAGTTTCATGAAATTCCTCCCTTCAAAGTCAAGGCTGACACCAGCATCCTGATAAACGATGAAGATTATCCATGGTTATGACGCAATAAGCAAATGACACAAGCGAAAAAAAAGTGAAGACTTTCTCCCGCAACTATTATGATGATACCATGCCAACTTTGTAACAGACGAGTATGACACCATTTTCCGTTTTGTACATGCACATGCTATGTGTGTGAAATTATGATACCATGCCAACTTTCAACTTTTTCAGAGTTCATTTGAAATGCTTTAATGTCTTATGGTTCGGCCCTCGTAATACCATTAATCCCGGTTCGCTCCTTGTCAACTATGTTCTCACCAAGAACACTCTCAAGAGGACAGCCACGTGGGCCATTGGTCCCGGTTCGTCTGGACCTTTTTTCTGTATAGGCGCATTTATGTTCATTTTTTTAGTAAAGTTAATCACAAACTTTTGATTCACACAAATTTCAAAGAATTCAAATTTGAAAACTAATGGCACTAACAGAAAGTTTATAATTTTTGTGACTTAAAAGAGAAATAATTAAACATAAACTTTAATAAAATAAATAAAAATAGCAACAATAAGTATTTTGTTGTAAGTAGAAACAAAATAAAATAAATAAAGTAACAAAGAAAACAAAATAACAAAATAATTTTTCTAAAACTAATGGCACTAGCAGAAAGTTTAGAATTTTTCTGACCTAAAAGCAAAAAGAATTAAAAAATAAAGAAAAAAAGAAAATAAATAATGCAAAAAACTAAACAAAAAAATTGGAAAAAAAATAAAAAAATTGCCACCTATTGGGCCACCACGGTCTGAATACGACTAGAAACCCAACCTGGGCCAGGATTCAGGCCCGCAGTAGGCCCAATAGGCCCACAGCAGCATAGTGTGAGATTAGGCCCGTAAGCCTGCATTTGAGAGGAGCTCGAGAGGGTAGTCGCAGCAGGGCTTATAAACAACTCCGAGCCCCTCTCAACTAGCGAGGTGGGACTAAAGTTTGGCTGCAACACGGGCAGCGCAGGGGCCTTTGGTCCCGGTTGGCGGCACCAACCGGGACTAAAGGGGTGCATTGGTCCCGGTTCCTGGCACCAACCGGTACCAATGCCCATCCTTTATGCCCGGTTCGTGGCACCAACCGGGACCAAAGGCTGCCGCTTCCCGCCCTTTGGGCTGCTGAAAAGAGGCCTTTGGTCCCGGTTGGTGGCACGAACCGGGACTAAAGGGTGTATTAGTCCCGGTTGGTGCCACGAACCGGGACCAATGCTCTTGATATATATACAGCACTTAACAGTTTTTGACCAAATCCCCCACTTCTCCCCCGACGCCCCCTGCTCCTCCTCGTCGCCGTCGCCGCCCGACACCCCTGCTCCACCTTGCCGTCGCCGCCGCCACCGACGCCGTCAGGCTGCTCGCCTTCGCCGTCGCCGCCGCCCCCTGTGAGCACATGCTCCCGTGCCCCTCCCGTCCCGCGCCCCTGCACGGCCTCTACGCCGCCGTCGCTGCCCTGCGCGGCCGCCGCGCCGCCGCCCCTGCCCTGCATTTTTTGTGTGTATATGTGTATATATGCATTTTTTGTGTATATGTGTATATATGTGTATATATGTGTTTGTATGTGTATATATGTGTATTTTTTTGTGTATATGTGTATATATGTGTATATATGCATTTTTTCACATATATAATGTATATATGTATGTGGTAGCTATATGATGAATGGATGTGGCTATCTATGTATGAATATAATGTTCATAGCATTTTTTGTTTATATATGTTTTTTAATATATGTATTAATTTTTTATTTAGATTGTTAGTAGATATCGATTTTACGTTAGTCCCTTTTAGGTTAGTGTAGAGGAAAAAGTAAAATAAGGAAAAGGAAGAAAAGAAGAAGAAGGACGAACGAAGAAGAAGAAGAAAAAGAAGGAGAGGAAAAAGGAAAATAAGAAGAGGAAGAAAGGAGAAGAAGAGGAGAGGAAGATGAGGAGAAATAAATAAGAAGAGGAAAAAAGAAGAAAAAGAAGAGGAGAAGAAGAAAGGAATAGAGGAGAAGAAGAAAAAATAGAATATTTTCTATTTTTTCTTCTTCTCCTCTATTCCTTTCTTCTTCTCCTCTTTTTTTTCTTCATTTTTTTCTTCGATCTTCTCCGCTGTCGTCGTCGATATACTCCCCCCCCCTCGGCCCTCTCGCTCGACCAAAACTCTCGAGGACACCCAAACCCTAGAGAAAAAACGATGTTGGTCTCCTACCCCCTCCCACTGCACCCCTACCCGAAAGTGCGTTATATCGACTAGAGGGGGGGGGTGAATAGGCGGCTTTTATGAATTCTTCACTGAGGAATTTGCCCGTGAGGAAATTCCTTACCGAAGAACTACTTGCAGCGGAATAGTACTTAGAAGTAAGCATAACAGGATACAGACATAGTCATCATGATGAAATGAAGACAAACACAGAGTATAGAAAGCGTAATCACAGGATAACACAAGATAAAGACAAATAGACTGAAGAAATTGAACTGAGGAAATTGAGAAAGTCTTCAGTCAAAGTCTTCAAACACAGATATGAAGAATCACTCAACACAGTAATGAGGAAATGAAAGAATTGAGGAAATAGAACTAGTAAGCTTGGTGAAGACAATGATTTGGTAGACCAGTTCCAACTGCTGTCTCAGTTGTACGTCTGGTTGGAGCGGCTGAGTATTTAAACTCGAGGACACACAGTCCCGGACACCCAGTCGCTGAGCACGCAGCTCAGGACACCAAGTCGTCACCGTATTCTCCTTGAACTGAGGTCACACAGACCTCGTCCAATCACTCATGGTAAGTCTTCAGGTGACTTCCAAACCTTCACAGACTCGGTCACTCGGCGATCCACAATTTCTCTTGGATGCTCTAGACCATGACGCCTAACCGTCTGGAAGAAGCACAGTCTTCAAAGGTAACAAGCATCGGATCCACGCAGGATCAATCTCTTCAGTGATGCTCAATCACTTTGGGTTTTTAGGTGTTTGGGTTTGGGTTTTTCCTCACTCGATGATTTTCGCTCAAAGCCCTCGGAGGATGGGATGCTCTCAAATGACAAGTGTCAGTTTCTCTCAGAGCAGCCAACCAGCTAATGGGGCGGCTATTTATAGCCTAGAGAGCAGCCCGACATGATAAGACATAAATGCCCTTCAATGATATGACCATTAGGTGGATAAGATATTTTGGGACAGCCGGCGCGCAGCACAACAACGATCGGAAATTTGACTCTCAAATTCCTCAGGGCTATCAAGTTCCTCACTGTGTAGGCAATCCGCATTGGCGAATTCCTAACTCCTCAGTCAGAACAAATTCCTCAGCGACCAGAAGAACTTCGTCTCTGTCACTGAAGAAATTGACTGAACTGTATGAGATTTCCAAAGGCTTCACTCGAAGGGATTGGTAGGTGAGGGAGTTCCGGACTAGGGGGTGTCCGGATAGCCGAACTATCATCATCGGCCGGACTCCAAGACTATGAAGATACAAGATTGAAGACTTCGTCCCGTGTCCGGATGGGACTTTCCTTGGCGTGGAAGGCAAGCTTGGCGATACGGATATGTAGATCTCCTACCTTTGTAACCGACTCTGTGTAACCCTAGCCCTCTCCGGTGTCTATATAAACCGGATGGCCTTAGTCCATAGGACGAACAACAATCATACCATAGGCTAGCTTCTAGGGTTTAGCCTCCTTGATCTCGTGGTAGATCCACTCTTGTAACCCATATCATCAATATTAATCAAGCAGTACGTAGGGTTTTACCTCCATCAAGAGGGCCCGAACCTGGGTAAAAACATCGTGTCCCTCGTCTCCTATTACCATCCGCCTAGACGCACAGTTCGGGACCCCCTACCCGAGATCCGCCGGTTTTGACACCGACATTTGTGCTTTCATTGAGAGTTCCTCTGTGTCGTCACCGATAGGCTCGATGGCTTCTTCGATCGTCATCAACGACGCAGTCCAGGGTGACACTTTTCTCCCCGGACAGATCTTCATAATCAGCGGCTTTGCACTGCGGGCCAATTCGCTTGGCCATCTGGAGCAGATCGAAAGCTACGCCCCTGGCCGTCAGGTCAGATTTGGAAGCTTAAACTTCACGGCGGACATCCGCGGGGACTTGATCTTCGATGGATCCGAGCCACAGCCGAGCGTGCCGCACTGTCACGGCGAACATGATTTAGATCTGCAGCCGGATAGTACCCTGGAGGCCGCACTAGAACCCGCTCCGATCTTCAATTCGGAGCCGGCTGCGCAGATCGAGGACGGATGGCTAGACACCGCATCAGGGGCTGCAACCTCTACGGTGATAGAGCCGAACAGTGACCTTGTCCCTCATGAAGCTTGTGACTCCAAGGCGTCGGACTCCTTGCCGGACTCCAAACATCCCGCGCCCCCTCCGGTCGAATCCGATTGGGCGCCGATGATGGAGTTCACCGCAGCGGACATCTTTCAACACTCACCTTTTGGCGACATCTTGAGTTCGCTGAAATATCTCTCGTTATCGGGAGAACCCTGGCCGGACTGCGGTCAGGACGGTTGGGATGCGGACGATGAAGAAATTCAAAGCCCGCCCACCACCCACTTGGTAGCCGCTGTCGATGATTTAACCGACATGCTAGACTACGACTCCGAGGACATCGACGGTATGGAAGACGGTGCTGGAGACGACCAAGAACCTGCGCCCACTGGGCACTGGACAGCCACCTCATCGTATGGCATATACATGGTGGATATCCCAAAAGATGGGAAGGGCGAAGGAACAGAGGTGGATGACCCCTCCAAAAAGCAGCCCAAGCGCCGGCGTCAGCGGCGCCGCTCTAAATCCCGCCACAGCAAGAATGAAGACTCCAGCACCGGAGACAAAAATACACCGGACAGTGCCGAAGACAATCCACTCTAGCAAAATGCATCGCAGGAGGACGGAGACGCCAGCCCTCATGAGAGAGCGGCAGAAGAAGAGGTAGAGGATTATATGCCTCCCTCCGGAGACGAAGCAAGCCTCGACGATGATGAATTCTCGTGCCTGAGGATCCCGCCGAACAAAAGCGTTTTAAACGCAGGCTTATGGCCACGGCGAACAGCCTCAAGAAAAAGCAGCAACAGCTTAGAGCTGATCAAGATCTGCTAGCCGATAGATGGACTGAAGTCCTCGCGGCCGAAGAGCATGAGCTCGAACGCCCCTCCAAAATCTACCCTAAGTGCAAGTTGCTCCCCCGATTAGAGGAGGAAGCATATGAACCCGCATCACCAGGAGACAATACGGCTGACCGACCACCTCGTGGTCGAGACAGAGAGGCCTGTAGGCCCTGCACTAGACCCGTACCCCGGCATCGCTCGAAAAGCGCAAGGCCACAGGGGAACGCTCCAGACTTGCGAGATATATTTGAGGATAAGGCAAGACAATCAAGATCGATCTATGGATCGCGTGGGCGCCCGACGATACGTGACGATAGCCGTCGTGCCGGACATGGTAAGTCTGGCTGGGTCGAACAAAACAGGCAAAGTTCCTCTGAGCTCCGTCGTGATATTGCCCAGTACAGAGGCGCCGCACACCCACTATGCTTCACAGATGAAGTAATGGATCATCAAATCCCCGAAGGGTTTAAACCCGTGAATATCGGATCTTACGATGGCACAACAGACCCCGCGGTTTGGATCGAAGACTATCTTCTTCACATCCACATGGCCCGTGGTGACGACCTTCACGCCATAAAATATCTCCCCCTCAAGCTTAAAGGACCAGCCCGGCATTGGCTTAACAGCTTGCCAGCAGAGTCAATTGGGAGTTGGGAAGACTTAAAAGCTGCATTCCTCGATAACTTCCAAGGAACGTATGTGCGACCACAAGACGCTGACGACCTAAGCCACATAATTCAGCAGCCAGACGAATCGGCCAGACAATTCTGGACACGGTTCTTAATCAAGAAAAACCAAATCGTCGACTGTCCGGATGCGGAGGCCCTCACGGCCTTCAAGCATCATATCCGCGACGAAGGGCTTGCCTGGCACCTGGGACAGGAAAAGCCAAAATCCATGGCAGCCCTTACATCTCTGATGACCCGCTTTTGCGCGGGTGAGGATAGCTGGCTAGCACGCAGCAACAACCTCAGCAAACATTCTGGCAGTCCGGATTTCAAAGACCGAAATGGCAGGTCACGTCGTAACAAAAACAAGCGACGCATCAACGGTGACAATACGGAGGATACGGCAGTCAATGCCAGATTCATAGGCTCTAAACCCGGTCAACGGAAAAAGCCATTCAAAGGAACTACTCTGGGTCCTTCCAATTTGGACCGAATACTCGACCGCTTGTGCCAGATACACGGCACCCCCGAAAAGCCAGCTAACCACACCAATAGGGACTGTTGGGTATTCATGCAGGCGGGCAAGTTAATTGCCGAAAACAATGACAAGGGGCTGCATTGCGACGACAAGGAAGAGACCCGGCCGCCGAACAATAGAGGACGGAAGGGTTTCCCCCCACAGGTGCGGACGGTGAACATGATATACGCAACGCACATACCCAAAAGGGAACGGAAGCGTGCACTCAGGGATGTATATGCGATGGAGCCAGTCGCCCCGAAGTTCAACCCATGGTCCTCCTGCCTGATCACTTTCGACCGAAGGGACCACCCCACCAGCATCCGCCACGGCGGATTTGCCGCATTGGTCTTAGACCCAATCGTCGATGGATTTCACCTCACCAGAGTCCTGATGGACGGCGGCAGCAGCCTGAACCTGCTTTACCAGAATACAGTGCGCAAAATGGGCATAGACCCCTCAAGGATTAAACCTACAAAAATGATCTTTAAAGGCGTCATACCAGGTGTAGAAGCCAATTACATAGGCTCAATTACACTGGAAGTGGTCTTCGGATCCCCGGATAACTTCTGAAGCGAGGAGTTAATCTTCGACATAGTCCCGTTCCGCAGCGGCTATCATGCTTTGCTCGGACGTACCGCGTTTGCAAAGTTCAACGCGGTGCCGCACTACACATACCTCAAGCTCAAGATGCCAGGCCCTCGAGGAGTCATCACGGTCAATGGAAACACTGAACGTTCTCTCTAAACGGAGGAACACACAGCGGCTCTCGCGACAGAAGTACAAAGCAGCCTGTTAAGGCAATTCTCGAGTCCGGTCGTTAAACGGCCGGACATAGCTAAGCGCTCCCGGAGTAACTTACAACAAGACCACCTGGCACGTTCCGAGCACGCGTAGCAGTGCGGCCCCAACCCCAGCTCCTGCGAAACGTTAAAGCAGGTCCTTCGCGTACACCATTACGCTCTGAAGATACCATGGGCATAGGGAGAGGGGCACGACCACGATAAATCCAGACTGCGGCTCAACCACACCAGGGGCTTTCAAGTGTGTCGTTCTTTTTTCTTTTCTTTTTACCTTTTATTTTTTACCCACAGGACTCCGTTTGTCAGAGGCCTTGTCCGGCAGTGGACCTGCCGAACTCACGATGCAACAGCCAGGGGAGGATAAAAGCTACAACGAAAATACAGGTGGTCTCCATTACGAGCATTTTTATACACCAATTCGCAGCCTACCCCTGGAGGGGGACATGTTTAACAGTCACATCCCTTGCTTATCGCACTATTTGTACCGTTTTGCATTCATAGCAGCACTTATTTAATAAAACAATGCAGTACCTTTTTGCTTATAATTGCATTTTTTATACATATGTTCATTTATGGCATGTTGCACCCGTACACTTTGGTACGGCCACAATACACCAGGGGCTTATGCTTCCCGCATCATGGTGTGATAAGTCCGAACACTTTCACAAGTGCGGCACCCCGAACTTATAGCACTATATGCATCAGCTCCGAATCATGTCTTGGGTCAATAGTTGGGTTTGCCCGACTCCCATGTTGTGGTACTTTACGTTCCGTTATATCGGCTAAGGTAGCACTGGGAGAACCACTGCGATTCCGCCCCAGTTGAGCTGGGTTAACGCCTCAGTGGAGAAAGCTAAAACTAACTGTCATGATGAGGCGAGAGCCGGTCGCTGTTCGAGAGGTTTTTTGCGAGTCCTTAAAGACTTATGTTGCTTAGAGCGAGGAGCCGGATATTGTCCGGCCAAGGCATGGATAGCGCCCCAAATTCGGCCTTCCGAAGACTAGGGGCTTCGCCGAAATTTAAAATTATAGAATTCTATGGCTAAGTGAGAGTGTTCAAGCATTATAAGTCCGGTTGCCTTGTTCGCTGTGTTGAGCGCCTCCCTCGATGGACCCAAAAATGGGAACAAGAGTGCTCAAGTTTATCCCGAACACCCCACCACTCGTGGCATGGGGGCTGAAGCCGACGACTTGCCATCTCTCAGATTTGATAAACAGCCGCACAGAAGGTAATATTTTAAATTAACAAGCGTTGTTTAGCGCATATGAACCAAGTCTTCAGCGCACAGGATAACAAAATGCGAGTCTACTAAAAAAATTACATCTTTGGAGCACTCTCCCGCAATAGTGCGGGCGCCCTTCAGCACGCTCTTATAATACATCTCGGGCGTGTGATACTCCTTGCCCTCTGGTGGTGGGTCCGTCACAAGCTTCTAGGCATCCATCTTGCCCCAGTGCACCTTTGCGCGGGCAAGGGCCCGACGGGCACCCTCAATACAGGCGGAGTGCTTGATGACTTCAACCCACGGGCACGCATCCACCAGCCGCCGCACCAGGCCGAAGTAGCTCCCAGGCATGGCCTCTTTAGGCCACATCCGAACTATGAGGCCCTTCATGGCCTGTTCGGCCGCCTTGTGGAGCATGACCAGCTGCTTCAGCTGGTCGCTAAGGGGCACCGGATGTTTGTCCTCAGCATACTGAGACCAGAAGACCTTCTCCGTCGAGCTCCCCTCCTCGGCCCGGTAGAATGCGGCAGCGTCGGACACGCTGCGAGGAAGATCTGCGAACGCTCCTGGAGAGCTCCGAATTTGGGTAAGCAACAGGTAATTAACACTCACATGCTTACTTTGCATGAAAAAGCCTTACCCGCTGCTATTTCCTTCACCGCCTCAATCTCCTGGAGGGCCTTGTAGGCTTCGGCCTTAGCGGCTTTGGCACTCTCAAGAGCCGTTGCAAGCTCAGACTCTCGAGTCTTCGAGTCACGCTCCAAGCTCTCATGTTTTTTCACGAGATCCTGGAGCTCTTGCTATACCTCCGCCACCCGCACCTCCTGCCTCTCTCGCTCGGTGCGCTCCGCGGCCGCATTGCGTTCGGCCGCGGCCACTGCCTCCTTTAGGGTCGCCACCTCGTTAGTGGCCCCTGCAATACCCAAGTTATCCTTGTCATTTTTTGCAACCAAATCCTTTTCCGTAAGGTACAATTTTCATAAGGTATTACTAACCTTCTTTATCCTCGAGCTGCTTCTTAGCACAGCCGAGCTCGTTCTCGGACCGCTCGAGGTTTTCCTTCAAAGTATTGACCTCCGCAGTCAGTGCGGCGGAGGTCAGCAGCACAGCCTGCAATCCCATATTGACATATTTTCATGACTCCTGCGTTTATCTTTCTATAGATCCTCAGTCCGGCTTTTCTTTCCGAACACCGAACCGAGCATCAGGGGCTACTGTCTATGCGGTGCTATTTTACATATATTGAAATTCTTACCTCAAAGCCTGTTAGAAGGCTGCTGCAGGCTTCGGTCAGCCCGCTCTTGGCGAGCTGCACCTTCTGAATCACCGCACTCATAACAGTGCGATGTTCCTCTTCGATGGAGGCGCCGTTAAGCGCCTCCAGCAAATTGTCCGGCGCCTCCGGTTGGACGGAGGTTTCCGGTGTCACGGTCTTGCCCTTCTTACGAAGGGGTCGCCCGCCGGACTCCGGAGCCACTGTGGCCTCCGGGGCTGAGTCCGGTGCAATGTCCGGGAGGTTGTCCTGCGACACCTCCGGGGCCTCCTCCTCCTGGTAGGTCCCTTCCTGGGACCCCACCTCGGCGTCGTCCGCGGCACGGGGGGTAGAGGCAGTCGGAAGAGAATCCATATTCGACGCACCTAAGGACCCGCTCGATGAAGCGGGAAGATCATCCTTAGGCGGACTGCAGGGTTGTATGCGGCATTAGAAATACATTATGTGACGAAAAATATAAACCTTGAAGTTATTCGGGAGTCTGGATACTTACGATCTCGCCTGAGGCTTGGCCCTTGGAGGCCAGTCCTCGTCGTCGTCACTGGCGTTGGCGGAACAGTCCGGGGGAAGAGTTTTTCCCTTCTTGGACCCTTCGGCCTCCCTTGTAGGAGAGGCCTTCCTTTTCTTCCCTCCCCCCGCCGGGGGAGAGGCTTTCTTCTTCGCCTCCTCGCCTTGGTGGGAGGAGTCGGCCTCGGATTCATCATCCGATAGCACCTGAAAACGGGAACTCTTCCAAGTCCCCGTGGCCTTCTTCTTGGCCTTCTTCTCTGGCACCACGTGGGGTGCCGGAGCCAGCAGCCCCGTTAGGCGGGCATCAGCTGGGTCCTCTGGAAATGGGGCCGGACAGATAGCCTGTGCGGCCTTCTTCAGCCAGTCCTGTCAAAGGAAAGGGAGTTTAGATCCCGCATAGAGTCAAACTATGGAAAACAAGCGTCCCTTAAAGGACAGAATAACTTACTTCATCAGCTCGACGCTCCAAGCTGAATCCGCGATCTTCGGTAGCGGATGCGGGAGCCTCGGCGCCCTTGAACAGCACCTTCCAGACCTCTTCGTACATAGTGTCGAAGAGCCCTTTCAAAGTCTGGTGCTGCGCCGGATCAAACTCCCACATATTGAAGCCCCGTCGTTGGCACGGGAGAATCTGGCGGATGAGCATGACCTGGACTACGTTGACGAGCTTGAGCTTCTTGTCCACCAGCTTTTGGACGCAGGCTTGGAGTTCGGTCAGCTCCTCCGAATCGCCCCAAATCCGGCTGCTCTCTTTCCAGGAGGTGAGCCGCGTGGGGATGCCGGATCTGAATTCAGGGGCCGCTGCCCATTCGGGGTCACGCGGCTCGGTGATATAGAACCACCCCGATTGCCACCCCTTGATGGTTTCCACGAAAGTGCCTTCCAGCCACGTAACGTGGGACATCCTGCCCGCCATGGCGCCTCCGCACTCCGCCTGGCTGCCCTTCACAACCTTCGTCTTGACACTGAAGGTCTTGAGCCACAAGCCGAAGTGGGGCTGGATGCAGAGGAAAGCCTCACACACGACGATAAACGCCGAGATGTTGAGGATAAAATTTGGGGCCAGATCATGGAAATCTAGGCCATAGTAGAACATGAGCCCCCGGACAAAGGGATGAAGTGGGAAGCCCAGTCCGCGGAGGAAATGGGGAAGAAACACTACCCTCTCATGGGGCCTGGGGGTGGGGATGAGCTCTCCCTCGTCGGGGAGCCGATGCGCGATGTCGCTGGACAAGTATCCGGCGCTGCGCAGCTTCTGGATATGCCCCTCCGTGACAGAGGATATATCCGGACATATTTGGAGAAGGTTGAGGTGAGATGTGTGGGCTTGGGCGCTAGAGCTCGAGTTCGCGGAGATGGATAAGCCAAGGAGGAAGAAGGCACAGGTATAAGGGTTGGATCTTTATCCCCTTATATGGGCGGACGAAAACATGTGTCCCCACCGGCCTGGTAAAACTTCCTTATCTCCCAAGCGTCACAATCAATGGCGCGGTTGGGTTACCCACGCCCGTATTGATGGGAATCCCGAAATAAGGGGAACACGATCTCTGCTTCGACAAGACGTGCCAAGGAAACCGCCTCGCTAAACGCGCTGAGGTGGAACAATAAAAACAATTCGAGTAAAGGCTTGGAAGTGGTGTGACGTCATGCCACAGAATACGTCAGCAGATTGATCTTGTGTAATATTATTCTCTCTACGGTGGTATATGCAATTTATTTTTGCAGAGCCGGACACTATCCTGGTGTTCACAATCTTCTATAAATTATTCGGAGGAGGAACCCGCCTTGCAATGCCGAAGACAATATGCGTGCTGGACTCGTCGTCATTGAAGCCTGGTTCAGGGGCTACTGAGGGAGTTCTGGACTAGGGGATGTCCGGATAGCCGAACTATCATCATCGGCCGGACTCCAAGACTATGAAGATACAAGATTGAAGACTTCGTACCGTGTCCGGATGGGACTTTCCTTGGCGTGGAAGGCAAGCTTGGCGATACGGATATGTAGATCTCCTACCTTTGTAACCGACTCTGTGTAACCCTAGCCCTCTCCGGTGTCTATATAAACCGCATGGCCTTAGTCCATAGGACGAACAACAATCATACCATAGGCTAGATTCTAGGGCTAGATTCTAGGGTTTAGCCTCCTTGGCGTGGTAGATCCACTCTTGTAACCCATATCATCAATATTAATCAAGCAGGACATAGGGTTTTACCTCCATCAAGAGGGCCCGAACCTGGGTAAAAACATCGTGTCCCACGTCTCCTGTTACCATCCGCCTAGACGCACAGTTCGGGACCCCCTACCCGAGATCCGCCGGTTTTGACACCGACAGTAGGTGTAGGATTTTGAGTTGAGCATCACATGGAAATTTTTCCTTAGTATTTCCTCGACCCCCTTTAACAGTACGGTGTTTCGTATGACTCAAGAAATAGAAAAATGAAAAAACGAAAACAAAAGTCTTCACGCTTCATGTTCCTCAAATGAATACCAAGTCTTCAAGGTCACACCAACTTCTCACTCTCAAAGTCTTCAGAAAGTCTTCAGTCGAAGAACTTCATTTTTAGGGGTCGACTTTCTCTGTAAATATCAAACTCCTCATAGACTTATAGACCTGTGAACACTCATAAACACATTAGTCCCTTAACCTATAAGTCTTCAATACACCAAAATCACTAAGGGGCACTAGATGCACTTACAATCTCCCCCTTTTTGGTGATTGATGACAATATAGGTTAAGTTTTCAATGGGGATAAACATATGAAGTGTAAGTACTGATATTGAGTAATTTGATTGCAAGATATAGAAGAACCCCCCCTGAAGATGTGCATGGTGAGGAATTTGCTTTTGAGGCAATGCACATTTGAAGAGTTGAATCATGGAGATCTCCCCCTATATCTTGTAATTCATACACGCATTCTACATATAATATGAAGAATTTGAAATGCATGAGGAAATATGGTGACCGATGTAATTCAGCATGCGTGTATTGACATATAACGAAGAATAAGCATGCAGAGGAAAACATCAAAAGTATCAGAGCACCATCGGGTTTAAGATTACAACTCGATCCAATAAAATTTTCAGAAGAGCAAGAGTTGTAACTTAGCAAAAAAATGCCCATATAATTGACCCGCTTGAAGACTAACTCAAATTTCTCCCCCTTTGTATTGAATGACAAAAAGGATCGAAATTGAGGACTAACGCCCCTGAAGAATATCAAGTTGATGGAGGAGCGTCAGCGTTGTCGGGGTCGGTTGTCATAGTAGGGCCTACCGTAGTGTCGTCCAAGTCTTCATTTTCATTAGTGTCGCGCGATGAAGAATAGGAGCTGGTCACCAAGGAAGGAACCTTGACCTTCTTGAATTTCTTCGGTGGTGGTGCAGACCAGTCAAATTCTTCCTTGAGACCCATTTTCTTCAGGTCTTCTGCGCTGTAGACATGAGATAGAACAGCCCAGGTACGGTTGAAGGTTTCATGGAGGTAGTAGTGGTTTTTCTTCACTGCATTATGTGTTGAGGTCATGTTGTGAAGAATTGAACCAAACTGACGCTTGACCCATTTATGATTGCGATTAACTTTCTGATGAAGACTGAGGAGTAACTCACGATCAGTCATCACCCTGGGTGCTGTGGCTTGAAGATTTTGCTTGGCAGAGTCATGTGTGGCAGAGTCATCATTGGTGGAGTAGGATGCAGCCTTGCGAAGTTGACCATCCAATGGAAAAATGCCTTCATCTATCACAGCAGTTGCCTTGCCTTTGTCATCAGCTGAGGAAAATGTCCATTTGAGGACTTCAATTGGAGGCAAGTAGCTGCCGTGGTTCAGAGTATCAGCCTTGTAATTGAGTGAAGACCTTGTCCTGATGAACCTCATAATCCATGGTGCATAAGGCTTCAGCTCAAATGGTGACATAGCAATATTCACCAAAGTCCTCATGAAGAAATCATGAAAGTTGACGGGAACACCATGAATGATATTGAAAAGCATATTCTTCATGATGCCAATGACTTCTTCATCATTTGAGTCGTGGCCTTTGATAGGACTCATTTTCTTCGTCAGAATGCGATAGACAGTCCGTGACACATACAATAATTCCTTGACGAGGAATTTGGTTCTAGGGGCCTGCCCTGGCTTCAAAGGCTTCATCAGTACTTGCATGTAATGATTTGTAAGCTCAGGTTCATTGTAGATGCAACGAGCACCTTCAAGGGGAGGACTGAGTGGGAGGGCACGAAGTAATTCAGTTGCTGGTGCCTTGTAGTGAGTATTGTCTGACATCCAGTCCAGTACCCATGAGTTCACATCTTCAGAATTTCCTGTGACGTGCAGCTCGCATAGAATTGAAGAATGAGTTCTTCATTCCAATCACAGATGTCAGTGCAGAAATTTAGCAATCCAGCATCGTGAAGAACACTGAGGACTGGCTCGAAGCCCGACAGAGATTCCATGTCCACGTAAGGAATGTGTGCATGATCGAAGACTTTGTCTTTGTTGAATAGCACTGAGGAATAGAAATTGGCTTGACTAGCAGTCCAGAAACGCCTCTTCCTTATCCGAGCAGAATCATAAGGGTTGTAATCAATGAAGAAAACATGTTCGCTAAAGAAATCTTCAGCCTTGAACTTTTTCTTGCGTGAGAACGGATTCATTGGCTTTGGCAGAGGAGTGTCAGTGAGTTGCATCACGACCTCAGGAATCGCAATCTCAGGTTCTTCAAGCTGAGGAATTTCTGGTTCCTCTTCATTTGCAGTCTGCGTGTTCAAAAGATCAGCAGCAGCAGGTTCTTCAGCACTAGTGGCTGGAATTTCTTTATGCACAGACGAGGTGGGATGAGTTTCTTCAGAGCCCAGCTGAACGGTTGGTGCAGGGGACTGATGTATTTGTTGTATTGGGGTGAAGAGTGGAGAATTGGGATGCTGGCTTTCCCAAAAGTCATCATTCATCATAGGCGTAGTGCATCCAATATCCACGTCTTCATCTTCAATTTCTTCAACGCCAGCCTCTTTAGCTGTGAACTGAGGCATTGGCGAGGAAATAACAGGCGTTGAAGGGATCGCATCCACTTCAATTTCTTCATGAATCTGCTCTGACGAAGCAGCAGAATGATATTCTTCATCAGATCCGCTAGGGATCACATATTCTTCACCAAAAGGACCAAGGTCCTTTGATGGCATGGTGGAAATCGGAACAACATCAATCGGATTTTCAAACGAGCTTGTCATAGGCTTCATCTTCTTTGGAGCTGACGATTCTGAAGCAGCTGATGCTTTCCTTTTCTTCACTGCAGCTCGCTCTACAGCCTTGGTCTTCATCACATCTAATGCAGATGGAAGGATTGGAGTTGGTGTAGGCGCGGGAGGAGCTGAGGAATCTGTTTGAATTTCCTCAGGCGCAACTGTTGCAGTTGCCCCGACTTCTTCAGTTTCTTCAGGCGCACCACTAGTGGATGCCCTGCCAATTTCTTCAGCGGCTGGAATGGAGTCATCAACCCTAGAACTAGCATTTTCTTCAGCAGGCTGAAAGTCATCAGCGGCGCTGGCATGTTCTTCAGTGGGCTGAGCAGCGGTTTCAGCTTGAGGAACTTCTTGTTGCATTGAAGCTGCAACATTGGTGAGCTTCTTAGACAGGTTGACAAATCTGACTTTGGCTCCTTGCCAATCAGCATAGTAAGCATCGAAGTCATCGCTGAGGGCTTTGATTTCAGACTGGATCTTGAGGAGTTCATCAGTTGTCATTTTGACAAAGTTTTTCCTCAGGAACTTCTCTTTCCTGAACTGAGCCTTCTTGATCTGCCTAGCCTTCTCAAATTTCCATTTCTCTTCAGTGATGAAATGGGTCAGCATGTGATTTTGGCCAGGAGTCAAATGAAAATTAGGCATAGGGGTGCCTGGATCCTTGTGCCAGACATCAATGTAATCGAGGATCGCCCTTGGATCCAAAAGCAGTGGCACAGGTGTGTCTTTGGCTCTAGCGGCCCTTTCTTGTCTGTCTCTGATGATTTCCGCAAGTTCATCATCATCAGCTTCATCGTCAGATGGAACTTGGAAGGCAACCTGTTTCTTCTGCGGACTTGGCCGAGGACCTCGACCAGCCGTTGCCTTTGTCTTCAGCAGAGTGGGGCCTGATGAAGAATTTGGTGCAGGTGAGGAACTCGCTGAGACACCAGAGGCAATAGTGATGCCTGCAGTCCTTTGGCACGTGCCCAGATGTACAGGTACTGAGGACTTTGCCGGAGCAGCTGAGGACTTTGGGGGAGGAGCTGAGGATTTTGGAGGAGCAGGAGCAGCATGAGGAACTGGCCTTGAGGACTTTGAAGATTCTGGCCGTGAGGGCATTGCTGAGGAACTTGGCCGTGTGGGCATAGTTGGTGAAGCACTTGGCTTGTGCGCGGGCTTCTTTGCCATTGATTTTCTAGGCTTGACAAAGGCCTCAGTGGCAGCAGCAGTAGCAGAGTCTTCATCGAATTTCCTCACTGCTTCTTTGGCTTGTGTCGCCAACTTGGCTTGGCGCTTGGCCCATTCTTCAGGAAAATCCTCACCACGCTTGATGCTGGTGGGGTTAGCTTCTTGGCCAGGTGCCAATGGAGCTCTTGGGCATGGAGAATTTAGTGCGAATTTCTTCATATACTTTGGAGTAACATACCTGTACTCCCTCCATTCTCTTGCCCATCTCCTTTCAATCCTCTGTATGCGCACCTTGCGCTGAGTTTTGTTTTCCTTTCCGAACTTAGCCTCATCAGTTGTGCAATAGTCAACATAGATGTCCTCGGGTATTTCAAATGCAGTCATGACCTCAGGCCTCTTTCCTCCTTTCCGTGGCTTCTTATCGTCTGCCATATTCTTCAGTTGAGGAATTTGAACAATCGAATTCTCTGAAGAAGTATACAACTTTTGTTCGATGAATGCTGCAAATGAGTTAAGTTGATGAGAACCTAGTGATTCAGCAGCGGACATGAGTACCTATGAACAGAGTATAGTTGCGAGGAATTTGGAGAGGTCATATGCGTTCTCAGAAAGGTTTTCAAAAAGAACAAGTTTGAGGAATTTGACCAGATGAGCCTTGAAGAATTTCACTAAGCGTCCTTTGTCTTAGGTTCCAGAGTTGTATAGACCAAGGATCCACACAATTAAGGAATCTTGAAGAAAAATGATGCTTAGAGAAACAAATCAAGAACAGATGACTAGTGAGGTGTTTTGTGTGTGAGGATTTGAAGATTAAAACACCTTTGAAGATTTTGTAGAGAAAATTTGAATCAAAGAGGGCAGTAAAAGTAACTTTTAATTACCCTTGTTGAAGAACACGACGAACTGAGAAGTTTAGATTTGAAGCTCGTCAGTTTAGATCTTCCACGCCCTAACTCGGCGGAGGAAGATAGCTACGGCGGCGGCGGAGTGAAGATTTCCGCGGCCGGCGCGAGTACGACGGCGACGAGGTCGAGGCAGTGAAGCTCTTCCTCACCGGCGACGATGGAGTAGCGGCGGCGCTAGGGTTTGAGAAGCTCGAGTGAGAGAGAGTGCGGTCGAGCGGAGTAAAGGAAGTGAGGAAGGGGTGAGGGGCTATTTATAGTCGCAGTGAAAAACTGTTCGCCCGAAGATTTAGGACGAACGTGCCCCTGACCCTTCTCATTCGCATGACATGTGTCACCCACGTACTGAAAAGTGGAGATCGTGTTAGATCGTGGGTGAATAGATAAGTCTATCGTGGGATACGAAACGGTTTGAGCGGCAAAGCCGAAAATTTGGATAAGATAAGTTAAAAGTTCCGTTCGCAATTTCTTCAGCTGACAAGGACACAGTGAAGATTTTTAACGAGTTTCAAATAAAACGCACATGAAGAATTTGTGAATAGACTGGGTTGAGTATAGGATAGAGGGGGAAGGGTCCAATCACATTCACTTAGCAGAAAATGCAACTTGAAGAAATAGCCATAAGTGAATGTTGTAGAGGACATAAACTCTTATATATATATATATATATATATATATATATATATATATATATATATATATATATATATATATATATATATATATATATATATATATAGGACAAATGTTTACTACAAGCAGTGGTAGTTACCACCACTTGCGTTTTGTATGTTGTATGTAGTATCTGTCGAAATCGAGAGTATGTGTAGTATGTAGTATATAACAATGATTATGTAGTATATATACTAATTTTTAGGTAGTATGTATCATGTTTTGAGTATGCTCTTTTCTACGTACAAATATGTACGTATTTCATAAATATAACAAAAACTATGGGTTCATATGCAATTTTTTCATGTAATTTGCTTTGAAATATCCTACATATAGTATATGAACATATTTAAAATAATAAAATAGTATATATAGTACCACATGATAGTATATGAGACATATGGGGTAACTACCACTGGGTGGTAGGATGGATTTTCCCTATATATATATATAGCCAATGAAGAAAAACGACGAAAACAGTGAAGATTTTTAAAAGTTGAAGAATTTGAAAAACTGAAAAATTTCAAAACTGAGGAATTTCAAAAAATGAAGATTTTCAACTTTCGTGGTGGCGTGACCCACCGTATAAGAATGATGATTTCAGACACCACGTACAATTGTCGTAGGGTTCTGAGAATCAAATTCTTCATTAATTTCTTCATATTTAGAGTGTTATTCTTCATTGATTGAAGAATAAGGTTTCTTCATGTGTTGCACATCTAAGTCATCAATTTTGCATAAGTGTTAGGATGAGTGTCCCTTTCAAAGAACATTCGAAGACTCTAAGATATTTAGCTCACACCGCAACTTTCTAAATCTCTTCTCATCCAAGGGCTTTGTGAAGATATCAGCTAGCTGTTCTTCAGTCTTCACGTGCTCGATGGAGATGTCGCCCTTCAACACATGATCATGAAGAAAATGATGACGAATCTGAATGTGCTTTGTCTTCGAGTGCTGAACTGGGTTGTGAGCAATCTTGATGGCACTCTCATTGTCACAGAGGAGAGGCACATTCTTCACGTTGAGGCCATAGTCCTTGAGAGTTTGCTTCATCCATAGCAGCTGAGCACAGCAAGAACCAGCAGCAATGTACTCAGTTTCTGCAGTAGACAGTGATACGCAGTTCTGTTTCTTCGAGGACCAACAGACCAAAGATCGTCCGAGGAAATGATAAGTACCAGATGTTGACTTGCGGTCCACACGATCACCAGCATAGTCAGAGTCAGAATATCCAATGAGATCAAAAGTAGAGCCCTTGGGGTATAATACTCCTAGTGTTGGTGTGTGAGCTAGATATCGAAGAATATGCTTCACAGCCTTATGGTGTGATTCCTTCGGTGTAGTTTAAAATCGGGCACACATGCAAACATTAAGCATTATATCTGGCCTAGATGCACATAAGTACAATAAAGAACCAATCATGGAGCGGTATACCTTGTGATCGAAGTCAATACCATTTTCATCAGTGCATAGATGGCTATTTGTGGGCATAGGAATTTTGACGCCTTTGCAATCTTGCATGCCAAATTTCCTCAGAACATCCTTGAGGTATTTCTCCTGAGATATGAATATGCCATTGTGCTATTGACGAATTTGAAGACCTAAGAAGAATTTCAACTCTCCCATCATAGAAATTTGATTCACTCATCATATAGGCAAATTCATCACTATAACGTTGGTCAGTATAGCCAAAGATAATATCATCAACGTATATTTGGCACACAAACAGTTCATCATCATAAGATTTAGTAAAGAGAGTAGGGTCGAGTGAACCGGGTGTGAAGCCATTCTTCACGAAGAATTCCTTCAAAGTATCATACCACGCCCGAGGGGCCTGCTTAAGGCCATAGAGGGCCTTGTTGAGTCTCAAGACTTTGTCAGGATTCTTTGGATCTTCAAAACCTGGGGGTTGAGCAACATATACTTCTTCCTCAAGCTTACCATTGAGGAATGCACTTTTCACATCCATTTGATATAAGTGATATTATGATGGTTAGCATAAGCAAGTAATATGCGAATAGCCTCAAATCTAGCAACAGGTGCAAAAGTTTCATCGAAATCAATTCCTTCAACCTGTGTGTAGCCTTGAGCAGCAAGTCGTGCCTTATTACTCACCACAAGGCCATTTTCATCTTGCTTGTTGCGGTAGATCCATTTTGTGCCAATGATATTATGCTTGCGAGGATCTGGACGTTTGACCAGTTCCCAGACATTGTTGAGCTCAAACTGATGTAATTCTTCTTGCATGGCCTGAATGCACTCAGGCTCCAGAAATACTTCATCTACCTTAGTGGGCTCTGTGATGGAGACAAAAGCATAGTGCCCACAAAAGTTAGATAAATGTGAAGCTTTTGAGCGTGTGAGAGGACCTGGTGCTTCAATGTCATCAATGATCTTTTCAACTTGCACTTCTTTTGCAACGCGAGGATGAGTTGGTTGTTGTCGAGGAACTTGATCAGCATTTTCTTCAGCACCATTTTCTTCAGCATTGTCTTCAGTTGCATTAGCTCGACGATCTTCGCGTTCAGGAATGAATTCTTCAGCATATTCTTCAGTAGGAATGACATCCTCAGTCGCCTTGAACTTAGTAGAATCCTTAGGTGCTGGTTCATCTATCACAGCAGGTAGGTGCTCTCTTTGCGAGCCATTAGTTTCATCGAACCGCACATCTACAGTTTCAACAACCTTGTGAAGAGCGTTGTTGAAGACTCTGTAGGTGTGCGAGTCCTTTCCGTAACCAAGCATAAAACCTTCATGTGCTTTCGGTGCAAATTTAGCATTGTGATGAGGATCTCTAATCCAACATTTAGCACCGAAGACTTTGAAATAACTCACATTGGGTTTCTTGTCAGTGAGGAGTTCATAGGCAGTCTTCTTGAAGAATTTGTGAAGATATACTCTGTTCATGATGTGGCACGCGGTGTCAATTGCATCAATCCAAAAACGACGAGGCATTTTGTATTCGTCAAGCATAGTGCGATCCATCTCAACAAGAGTTCTGTTCTTGCGCTCCACGACGCCATTTTGCTGAGGAGTATAAGGAGCAGATAACTCATGAGTAAGACCAAGTTCAACAAGATAGTCATCAAGACCAGAATTCTTGAACTCAGTTCCATTGTCACTCCTGATGTGCTTGATCTTCACACAAAAGTTAGTTGAAGCCCTCAAGGAGAATCGTTTGAAGACTTCCTGCACTTCATGTTTGTAAGTGACAATGTGTACCCATGTGTAATGAGAGTAATCATCAACAATAACAAAGCCATATAGAGATGCATCATTATTGACTGCTGAGTAATGATTAGGACCAAAGAGGTCCATGTGAAGCAATTCGAATGGACAAGCAGTGGTCATGATAGTCTTCGCTGGATGCTTGGCCTTGGTCATTTTTCCAGCTTCACAGGCTCCACACAAGTGATCCTTGAGGAATTTGACATTCTCAATGCCAATGACATGCTTCTTCTTCGCAAGCATGTCAAAATTCCTCATGCCTGCGTGACCAAGTCGTCGATGCCATAGCCAGCCTTCTGAAGCTTTTTCCAATAGGCACACGGCTGGTTGTGGTCCTGTAGAGAAATCAACATTATACAGATCTCCTCTCCTAAAGCCTTCGAAGACTTTGGAATGGTCAGCTTCCATGATTACAACACAACGATATCTTCCAAAGACAACAACCATATCGAGATAACAAAGCATTGAGACAGACATGAGGTTGTATCCTAAGGACTCGACAAGCATGACTTTGTCCATGTGTCGATCCTTTGAGATCGCAACCTTACCTAGACCCAATACCTGACTTTTGCCTTTGTCAGCGAAGATGATATGCTTCAGATGTGACAGTGATAAAGGAGCATCCATCAATAGATTCTTGTCACCCGTCATGTGATTTGTACATCCACTATCGAGGACCCACTCGTTTGCTTTGGGCTGATCATCCTGCAGATGAATTAGTGCATCTTACGAACTCATATACTTCATCAGTGAAGAATATGATATCAAATTCATCAGATGAATTTCATCAAGCAATAGCACAGATAAACAGTGTGAGGACGTGAGAAATGAAAATTCATTTCTTCATGATTAGCCTGCGTCCTTTCAGGCATTTTTGTTAGGCCCCCAGCAAATTCTTCAGACGTTAAGGCATGTCTGGAGACCTGACCCTGCGGAAGAAATTAGTTCTTTTTCTTCATCACCCACATCTGAAGGGGTGGCAAAGAGTTCATCACTCTACGAGCTCCATATGAGAATGGTGGCATAGAAGCCAATCCATTTCGTTTCACATAAGAGGGGTTAGGGTAAGCATATGAATAAGCAGAGAAATTCTTCGAGGACTTATGAACATATTGGTTTGAAGAATAATGCACATATTCATAGCCCTTAGCTCTACCCTGCGAAACAGAGTTGTTAGCACGATGATAATCATATGAGGACTTTGATCCTTTTGAGGAATTTGATCCACGTGAGGAATTTGGTCCGTATGAGGACTTGGATCCATATGAAGAATTTGGTCGATATGAAGAGTTTGATCTGGGGTTCCTATTCTTCACTGGTGGTGTCAGGAGGACATTCACTTGAAGACTTTCAAGGCATTTCTTGGGAATCCAGATTTTCTTCATAGGAGAACCGTTCCTGCAGTTAGTGCCAACATATCTAGCAAATACTTCACCATTCTAATTTTTGAACAGTTTATAGTTGGAGTCAAATGACTCATCAGAAGAATGAGGAGATTCACATGTAAAGCCAGATAAGTTAGATGGATCAACTGGAGGTCCCTTTGCAGCAACCCATGAGGTTTTGGGGTACTGCTCAGGCTTCCAATATGTTCCATCAGCATTGAGTTTCCTCTCAAAGGCAATACCCTCTTTCCTAGGGTTCCTGTTGACGATCTGCTTTTTAAGCACATCACAAAGAGTCTGATGCCGTTTGAGGCTTTTGTACATGCCTGTCATGTACAATTCCTTCAGCCCTGCATCGTCAATGATACTAGCAATGTCCTCAGATGAGGAATTAGTGATAGCAGAGGCAGGTGAAGAATTTGTAACAGTTGAAGCATTTGAACATTCAGGTGAAGAATTAGCAGATTCACGTTCAATGCACTTTAAGCATGGAGGAACAAATTCTTCCTGAGAAGCGCTGATTTGTTGAGCAAGTAGTGAATCGCGCTCCTTCTGAAGATCTTCATAACTCACTCTTAGCTTCTCAAGATCTTGCTTTCTTTGAAGAAATTCATAAGAAAGCTTCTCGTGATCAGATAAGAGAGTTTTATGATGACTTTGAAGGTTGTCAAACTTAGACTGAAGTCTCTGAAGTTTTTGAGTTAAGTCTTTAGTGCGGTCCATTTCATCACCCAACATATCATCACTTTTGTCTAGCATGTTTTGAAGTTTTTCAATAGCCTTTTGTTGTTTCACAGCAATCTTAGCAAGTTTAGAGTAGCTACGCTTAAGATTTTCATCAGATTCATCCTCACTAAATTCAGAGGAGGGGTATTTTGTTACCTTGGCACCCTTTGCCATGAAGCAATAGGTGGGAGCGTAGTCATCATTATCTTCGTCAGCCTTATTGGTGGGGTCAATTTCTTCAGAGTTGAAGATGGACTTGCTGAAGAATGTAGTAGCGAGAGCCAGACTCAGACTCCTCAGATGCCTCCTCTTCCTCATGTTCCTAAGATTCAGCTTCAGAGTCCATTTCCTTGCCAATGAATGCCCGAGCCTTCTTGGAGCTGCTCTTCTTGTGAGATGAAGACTTCGAGGATTTTGATGATGAAGATTTTGACGATTTCTTCTTCTTCTTAGCGTCATCAGAACTGTAATCCTTGTATTTCTTCTTCTTTAATTCCTTTTCCCACTGAGGACAATCTTGAATATAGTGACCTGGTTTCTTGCATTTGTGGCATAGCCTTCTCTTATAGTCACTTGATGAGGAATCACTGCTCCTTAACGATTTTCCAAAGCGACCACATCTTGAGAACTTCTGGAACTTCTTCATGAGCAGTGCTAGCTCCTGGCTCAATTCTTCAGGATCACCAAGGCTACTACCAGAATCTTCACATTCAGATTCAGACACAGCCTTGGCCTTCAGGGCACGTAGTTTGCCATAGCTTGAACCATAGAGATCTCTCTTTTCAGCAAGCTAGAACTCATGAGTATTTAGCCTCTCGAGGATATCAGCGGGATGTAGTGACTTGTAATCAGCACGCTCTTGACTCATCAGTGCCAGAGTGTCAAATGAAGAATCGAGTGATGTCAGCAATTTATTCACCACCTCATGGTCGGTGATCTATGTGGCACCGAGCGCTTGAAGCTCATTTGAGATATCAGTGAGGCGATCGAAGGTTTGCTTAACATTTTCATTGTCGAGTCTTTTGAAGCGGTTGAAGAGATTGCGAAGAATGTCAACACGAGAGTCACATTGAGTTAAGACTCCTTCGTTTACTTTGGAGAGCCTATCCCAGATAAGCTTAACAGTTTCCAAAGCACTCACTCTACCATACTGCCCTTTACTCAGAAGACCACATATGATATTCTTTGCTTGAGAATCGAGTTGCTTGAACCTCTTCACATCAGCAGCATTTAGGGAAGGTGTGACTGAGGGAACACCATTTTCCACAACGTACCAGAGATCGCTGTCAATTGCTTCAAGATGCATTCGCATCTTATTCTTCAAGTAGGGGTAGTCCGTGCCATCGAAGGTAGGACACCCATCGGTGACCTTGATCATACCTGCGGTCGACATAACTAGAACTCCAGGTGGTTAAACCAAAATCACACAGAATAAGGGAGTACCTCACTTTGATACCAATTGAAAGTGCGTTATATCGACTAGAGGGGGGTGAATAGGCGATTTTTATGAATTCTTCACTGAGGAATTTGCCGGTGAGAAAATTCCTTAGCGAAGAACTACTTGCAGCGGAATAAGTACTCAGAAGTAAGCATAACAGGATACAGACATAGTCATCATGATGAAATGAAGACAAACACAGAGTACAGAAAGCATAATCACAGGATAACACAAGATGAAGACAAACAGACTGAAGAAATTAAACTGAGGAAATTGAGAAAGTCTTCAGTCAAAGTCTTCAAACACAGATATGAACAATCACTCAACACAGTAATGAGGAAATGAAAGAGTTGAGGAAATAGAACCAGTAAGGTTGGTGAAGACAATGATTTGGTAGACCAGTTCCAACTGCTGTCTCAGTTGTACATCTGGTTGGAGCGGCTGAGTATTTAAATTCGAGGACACACAGTCCCGGACACCCAGTCGCTGAGCACGCGGCTCGGGACACCAAGTCCTCACCATATTCTCCTTGAACTAAGGTCACACAGACCTCGTCCAATCACTCATGGTAAGTCTTCAGACGACTTCCAAACCTTCACAGACATGGTCACTCGGCGATCCACAATTCCTCTTGGATGCTCTAGACCATGACGCCTAACCGTCTGGAAGAAGCGCAGTCTTCAAAGGTAACAAGCATCGGATCCACGCAGGATCAATCTCTTCAGTGATGCTCAATCACTTTGGGTTTTTAGGTGTTTGGGTTTGAGTTTTTCCTCACTCGATGGTTTTTGCTCAAAGCCCTCGGAGGATGGGATGCTCTCAAATGACAAGTGTCAGTTTCTCTCGGAGCAGCCAACCAGCTAGTGGTTGTAGGGGGTGGCTAATTATAGCCTAGGGAGCAGCCCGACATGATAAGACATAAATTCCCTTCAATGATATGACCGTTACGTGGATAAGATATTTTGGGACAGCTGGCGTGCAGCACAGCAACGGTCGGAAATTTGACTCTCAAATTCCTCAGGGCTATCATGTTCCTCACTGTGTAGGCAATCCGCACTGGCGAATTCCTAACTCCTCAGTCAGAACGAATTCCTCAACGACCAGAAGAACTTCGTCTCTGTCACTGAAGAAATTGACTGAACTATATGAGATTTCCAAAGGCTTCACTCAAAGGGATTGGTAGGTGTAGGATTTTGAGTTGAGCATCACATGGAAATTTTTCCTTAGTATTTCCTCGACCCCCTTTAACAGTACGGTGTTTCCTAGGACTCAAGAAAGAGAAAAACGAACCAATGAAAACAAAAGTCTTCACGCTTCATGTTCCTCAAATGAATACCAAGTCTTCAAGGTCACACCAATTTCTTCACTTTCAAAGTCTTCAGAAAGTCTTCAGAATACCAAAGTCTTCAGTCGAAGAACTTCATTTTTAGGGGTCGACTTTCTCTGTAAATATCAAACTCCTCATAGACTTATAGACCTGTGTACACTCATAAACACATTAGTCCCTTAACCTATAAGTCTTCAATACACCAAAATCACTAAGGGGCACTAGATGCACTTACACTACCCGACAAACTCTCTTGAGGCCACCCAAATTTACCAAGTTAAAAGAGTGCTGTCGTCGAGGCCACCACAAACCCTTGAAGCATTGTGTCGAGGCCACCCCAAACCCTTGAAGCGTTGTCTAGGCCACCCCAAACCCTAGAGAAGCAGCGTCGAGGCCATTAACATGATTCCTTATTATGATTAGCTAGCTAGTTCTACGTTTGCCACTAATATATATCCATCTGTACCATGTTTGAAGAATAATTGACATGTTGTAAATATTTGCAGAAACTATGGGGCACTACCGAGACGAAGCAACAGAAGCGATGTTGGGGGAGATAATCGCAGAAGGAACTGATGTCGTTGCGTCATTTTTCAACGACGTCGTTGGTCAGGAAGGACTGGGTGAAGAAGAGGGCTATGTTCATGATGGCTCCGGCCCATTAATGCCGGTACAAGAAGAGGGCTATGTTCATGATGGCTCCAGTGATGACCCAATGGAGGTACAAGAAGGAGACCGTGCTGACTGCTCTGGTGACTGAACTGAGTCCGGCCAGGTATATATATATATATATTAGTTAAGCCCGTGCTGACTAGTTAATTGATGCATTCATTGTTTTGGTATATGTACACATATTAATTAACTCTCGTCTTTGTTCCTTTTTCTAGCCCTCCGGATCCAGCACAACTTCGGTAAGGAGACGAGGCCCGAAGAAAAAGTTGAGCTCGGATGAAAAGTTTGAGATCACAGCAATCGCGCGCGACGACGAACCGATTGAACCCATCCGGACAAAGAACGCATTTGTTGCTCAGTGCGGGGTTCTTGTTAGGGACAAGATCCCAATCAGCATCCACCAATGGTATAAGCCTAAGGAGGAAGCCCCTCAGGTGTCTTATGTCAATGAAATGCAGAAAGATGATCTTTGGACTGAGCTGAAGGCAAATTTCACCCTACCGCCAGAGGAGGATCCGGAGAAGCCAGTTAAAGAGCAATTAATCAAGTCTTGTGCTCTTAAGAAGATGGCAGCCTATTCAGGAGGTGGAGGAAAGAGCTGAAAAAGTTTGTTGCCAAAGAAGAGACACCAGAACTCATCGGCAAATATGAGAAGATCAGAGATCACTGGCCCGCATTTGTGGCCTACACGACATCGGAAAAGAGTAAGAAGATGTCAGCGACAAACAAGCAAAATGCTGCGAAGAAGAAGTTTCACCATCGCACGGGGTCAGGTGGCTACCTGCAAGCCCGGCCTAAGTGGTCCAAGTCTGAGAATGATCTGCTTGATAAAGGGATCGAACGAGAGACAATGAGATGGCCAGACCGTTGCCGGACTTGGTTCTTCGGGGTTGGCGGAACCTTGGACCCTGTATCAGGGAAGTGTCGTTGGACGGACGAGCAACTGAAAACACTAGTCACAAGGCTTCGGCAGTATATCCATGCAGCGCAGCAAGGGACGTTCGTTCCAGACAGGGAGAAGGACGAGCTCACAATGGCCCTCGGTAATCCTGAGCACCCAGGACGGACACGAGGCACGCCAGGCTCCATTCCGTGGAAGGTTGGTTTTCCGGACGCAGGGGGTTAAAAACCCACTAGAGGAGAAAGAAACTGGAGCAGAGCCAACTGCAGGCGCTGCACGAAAGGGTAATGGGGCTAGATGAACGAGAAGTAGATCGCAACAAACGACCTGCCTAAGCTTCCCCCGAAGCTACCCCGCCATCTCAGCAGAGAAGCAGCGTGGCTTCCACCGAGCTGCTTCGGCCGGAGCATGTCTTGACGGCTCCTGCCAGCTATCCCGTGGATGCTATCACGGGGGCTCAAAATAGCCACCTTATGACGCAATGAATGAATTTGCAGGTCAAGGCGGCTGTTGGCTCTGTTTATCCTACTGAACACGGCGCAACTTTTCACTGCCGGCCGATTCTAGAAGGATATGCCAGGGTGATGGTGGATGAAATAACGGAGGGATTTGAGGACCTCCAGCTTGACTACCCTACCGGTGAAGGGGAGACTAGGCTGGGTTCTGCTCTGAAGACTCCATGCCTATGGCAGAAGGAGCTCATCAACCTTCCGAACTGGACACCTCCGCCTCCTCCTCCTCCTCCGGCGAGTCAGGGCACTCCGCCTCCTCCACCGCCTCCTCCTCCGGCAAGTGTCGATCAGGGCACTGGGCCTCCTTCTCCGGTGGGTGGCGGCACTCCGCCTCCTTCTCCGTCTGCGCCAGCGCGCCCGAGCAGCCAGCAGCCTCCTCCTTCTCCGGCATGTGGTTGCACTCTGCCTCCTTCTCCGCCTACGTCGGCGTGCCCAAGCAGCCAGCAGCCTCCTCCTTCTCCGGCGCATGGTGGCACTCCGCCTCCTTCTCCGCCTGCGCCGGCGCACCCGAGCAGCCAGCAGCCTCCTCCTTCGCCTCGCCAGCAAGGGTGGAAGAGACCCGCTGCCGCCCCGGCTGCTCCGGCGCGTCGTAGTCCTTCTCCCCAGCCTCGTAATCAAGCACGAAAGAAGACATGCACCATAGCCGCTCCGTCTGCTCCGACGTCTAGCAGTACAGCCAGCAGAGGCGGGAGGCAATACAGATACGGTCCACCTCTCAAGCCTCTAGAGAAGTTACCGTACGAGAGGACCGAGGAGGAAAATGCGACGATCGTGCGGGCCCACGTGAAGGACTTCTTTGAAGGGGTGAAAGCAAAGAGACATCCACCTCCGGAGGAGAAGGTAGATCCGGTGAAAGTAAAGCGCACTATCGATGCCCTGAGGAAACCACCAAAGTCTCCGCCGAGAACCAACTATGAGTGCATTACTGAACAGACATATCTCGAAGCCCAGCGGTCAGGAAGTACTGTCAGTGATAAAAGGTTAAAAGAACGAGCAACTGGGAAAAAAATTGCTCAGCTCGGCGAACAAGCACAGCAATCGTGCCCCCCGCTCAATGTGTCTAGCGGCGACATCGTCGCTAATGCTCCGGGGATGGTGGCCGGTTATGGCAATCTTGAAGATTACCTGCCTGACGATCAACTTCCAGATTTCTTGGAGGTGGACGAACACAGATACGAGTACGGGAAGCCTCTCATCAAAGATGAAAAATCTCTAACAACTATGATGCGAAGATTCCATGATTGGTACATGAAAACCTGCAGAGAGTCTGAGGGGACGAATGCTTTGTATCTGAATATTAAAGAGGAGCACGACCTCGTTGGAACTGGTCTGTTGACTGTTCCATTTGACGAGTTCTTCGCGTTCTTCAATCAAAAGGCCCTCGATAAACTAACGGTCTTTTGCTACTGTCAGTAAGTACTATTTCTGTCATTAAGTCTCTATATATAGCTCGGCTCTTTCATTGCATGTATTTATAATTAATTATCATCACTATATTATGCAGATTGAAGATCGTCGAGTGCAAAAAACAAGAAATGTATGATATTGGGTTCATTAACACAAATATCATAGATGAATTTCTGGTTGAAAAGGACGCCGAAGAGGCCGAGGGGTACTTGCTACAATCGTTGATCAAAAATCAAAATAAAGATTTAATATTCTTTCCTTACAACTTCAACTGAGTGTTACTGTCGTGTGCATATTCGGTTTCCCTTATTACTCGAGCGAGGTTATAGTAATGTAATTGATGAGTTATGCATGCGTGCGCAGATTCCACTATGTTCTTCTGGAGATTAAGCTTGAGTGGGGAGTAGTAAACGTCTTAGACTCGAGACGAAAAGATCCCCAAACCTATGCGGACCTGACTAAAATGCTCAACAGGTAAGTTCAATCGATCATTTATCGCACCATATCGGCAACTTTTTGTTCATTTCCTGATATCTCAAGTAATAATAATTATTTTCTTTGTCTTGCAGGGTTTGGAAACAGTTCACCGTAGAAGTTCCGGGACTGCCGAAGGAGCTGCGATATACATACCCGAAAGTAAGTACTACTAGCTAGCTAGTTGCGCGCATCTCCCGTTGATTCTATAGCTGTACTTTCATCAATGCCATTTATAATGCTTCATTATCAGTTTGATTGACCTCTGTTTCTCGTAAAGTGCTTGTGGCAGGAACAAGGAAATGATTTCTGTGGATACTACGTGTGCGAGTTCATCTACAACGCGACTTTGAAAAATAAGCGGGGCTACTCTAAAAGACAATATGAAGGGCGTAAGCAATAATATTCACAATTTCATTTTATTACACCATCATTTCTGTTGAGTTTCATTCATATATGTATTAACCCCCTTCTTGAAATTAGACGTGGCAGATGCAGGATGAACTCCTAGAACAAGATCGCATGAAAGCAAATCAAGAGGAATTGGCGGGATTCTTTCTTGACCATGTCATCAATAAAGCCAGAGAATATCATGTAGAAATTGATTTCAAATGCTAGGGGATTGTAAGAGATTTTACATATTGTATATGTATGTAGCCAGTAGCATCGGATAGATAATACGAAAACTTGCTGTTCGACCAATCTCTCAGAGAAGGAGAGGTCAATCGATCACTTCTCTTGGTATGCATGACGAACTTCTGTACTTAATGGTTCCCTTTATTTTCTTACTAGCTAGCGTGTCGAGGGCCTCTCTATGTACAGTACGTAGCGTCGACCAAGCCCGGACATAAGAGTGGACACTTCTCTCTATTAATTAGCTAGCTCACACAATATATTAAACACCTAAATTAACCCCCCAAAACCCCCAAACCCCCCCCCCTTTCAAAAAAAAAACAAAAACTACGACCACTGAAATGCTGACGCGTGGATGCCTTTTGGTCTCGGTTGGTGCCACCAACCGGGACCAAAGGCCCTCCTGCCTGGACTCGGCGCACCGGCCACGTGGAGGCACATCTGTCCCGGTTCGTGTTAGAACCGAGACTAAAGGGGGGAGGCATTAGTAACGACCCTTTAGTCCCGGTTCAAGAATCGGGACTAAAGGCCCTTACGAATCGGGACAAATGCCCATTTTTCTACTAGTGTTGGTCCCCTCAACTCTCATTATCACCCTCAACAAGTTTCATCAAGCTCCGCGGTTGCTCTCATTCTTGCAGCAGAAACATACACACTGTACTCTATTGTAATTGTTTGATTTCTCTTCAACTAGAGCTGAGGTCACCATGCCTTACTTGGGTGGAGATTAAGGCCAACTCCACCGCACGACCCCAAACGGACGTCCCCGGTTTTTGTCCCATTGGGGCGCCGATGGGTTCACCCGTGTCCGGCCTTGTCCGTTGGGTCGTGCGTGCGTCCACCGCGCGGCCGCACTCCTAATCACATCCGTGTCAGAACATGATTTTAAAAAACAGAAAACATGAATAAAATGACTAAAAAAATCAATAAACGCAGTTTAATAAACATAAAACTTAGTTAGGGGGTCACGGCCACGAAATGGCCCAGTTTCACGTCTGAGTGACATTAATAATTAAATATAAAAAAGAAAAGAAAAACGGCCGCCGCCCGCGCGCTCCTGCCCGTGCCCGTCGATGCCTTCGCCGTCGCCGTCGCCGTCTTCCGTGGCCGCCGGTGTCGTTGTCGTCGCTGACGAGGTCGACGTAGGCCGGCGGCGTCCAGAGGTGGGCCGGCGGTGCGTGGTAGACGGGGGCGGGCTGGACGGCGGGAGGTGCCTGCACCACCTCCTCCCGTGGCGACGCCTCCCTCTCCGGTGACCGCGGCGGAGTGGCACACCAGTTCACGCCCACACCGGCGGCCATCTCCGGAGCAGTGTAGGACCAGCCCCACCCCTGGCCCAGCAGACCCGGGTGGAACGTGGCCACCGGCTCCTCCTCCATCTCTGGCTCCTCGGCCACCATCTCCAGCTTCGGGATGGCTACCTCGCCGGCGGCGGAGCGGGCCATCATCTCCTCGAGGCCCTCCCATTGGCGCTCATCATGCGTGCGCATGGAGTCCTCTAAGACACGCGCCATGAGACGGGCCTCCTCCTCTGCTGTCATGCGAGGAGGTGGTGGCGGTGATGGAGATGGCGAAGGCGACGGCGTGGGCATGAGGCCGCGCACGCGCCTACGCCCGCGCTCTTGGGGAGCAGCTGCTCGGTGCTCTGGGCGTGGCCGCCGTGGCCCGTCGACGTGCCGTTGAAGAAGGACGCCCGCCGCATGTCGTGCTCATCGCGGAACCAAGTGTCCCACAATGGTGAGTCGGGGGCGTACCTCTCGTCGTAGTAGAGGTCGTACGGGAGGAGGCGGCGGCGGCGCTCGATCTCCTCGCGGCGCGCACGGTCGCTCACCGGGACCGGCGGGATCGGCACGCAGTCGGCCAATAGGTGTCAGTTGTTGGGGAGGTGGGCGTCGCTCCAGGGCGTCCTCGTCGGCGGCACACACTAGCGCGGATGTAGTGCCGGTCGCGCTCGCCGGCGGACGCGGGGGCGATGGAGAATGTGGGCGGCGAGGGGGCCCGGCGTGGTGGAGACGCGGGCTCCTCCTTCTTCACGGAGCCAGCGCGGCGCCCCGACGAGGAGCCGGCCTGGCGGTCGTGCTTCCCCTTGCGGCCTTGGTTCCAGAAGCCCATGTCTTCGAGGTGGCCGACCGACGAGCTCAAGGACGGGGGAGGTCTAGGGTTTGGCGCTGTCGGGTTTCGAGGAGGCCGTGGGATGGAGTGGGGCAGTGTGAACGACGAGTGGTCCACGGGTTGCCCATTTAAAAAGGACGGGGAGCTTCCAATGGGCCGATGACGGGTGGGACCGGCCGCCCGTGCGCATTTATATTGGCGGGTGGGAGGTAGGTGACCACCCCGCCATGCGGCCAGATGCGGATGAGCGGCGCGTCCGTTCGGTGTCCGCGGAGCCCCAAACCCGAAGCAAGTTTGCTCTCCAAATGGGTCAGCCGAGACACAAAACGGACCAGATGGGTTCAGGCCATCGCGCGCTGGGCCGCCCTGTTTGTCCGTTTTACCCCAAAAAACGGGGTCGGACAAGATAGGGTCGCGCGGTGGAGTTGGCCTAATACTACTACAAGGTACAAGGTACAAGGTACCTAAAAAAAGGAAACCGTAAAAGGTCGATATGCATGTGTCGGTTAATTAATAAAGTAGTATACACTTGCACCGGCCATAATTGACGCGTTTGGATGGACGGCCCAACTGTGCTTCCATCGGCACTATAGCGAGTGTGTGATTCATGATGTAAAACAAGGAAGACAAATGAATCTCTGTACCTTTCATTGATTTATATATCCCTCAAGGAATGCGAACGAATGGACATATCCATTCGAGAGGGAGCGAGGAGAGACGCGACAGTTAGAAAAGGCTAACCGCCCGCCGGTGTACAAGGTGGAGATTATCCATAATTAACTATATTTAATTAATTCTTAACACTCCCCCTAATCTTCGCCTTGATTATGTAGAGTCATCATCTTGAAAAGTGCTCCTCCAAAAAAAACCCGTGGAAAAAATATGAGGAGATATACATAATATGCCATGAAAACCTCCTTACAAAAACCCAGTGGGAAAATAAGAAGAAATCGACATATCTTACTATTTGTATTACTATTGCCTCATTAAAAACCTTTCATGAGAAACCATATAGGAAAAACTCATAAAGGAAAAAAGAGTGCAATATCAAAGATCCAAAGATCTTGAACAGGTTATCATATGGGAGTACACTCCCCCTGAATCTTGCAAAACATGAAGTCATGTTGTACCAGTTCCATTAACATGATAATCAAGATTATCACTGGATTTTGTTTGCAAAATATTTATCTTCCCACCTCCTTATAACTTATGGGGAAGAAAATACTTTCAGAGCAATACACTTTGTAATTGCTACTTATAACCTATCTGCATCTGTGTAATACAAACACAATTATCTTCATAGATAATGGTGGGTGGTTCCTGCCAACCAATCCCACTTGAACTTTTAACAAAGTTCATCATTCTGTGAAGTCACATATATTCATGTGATACTTCATACAAATCAATGATTTCAGAATGATTAGTGGATGCAGGCACTAAAATTGTCTTCTTGAAAGACTGTAGCTCCTTTCGAGAAGACAAAACTAGTCTGTGATCTGGGATTATGGGGGTATGATACATGCCCAACATCACGATATCCAACCATGGTCACATCTTGATTTTTATCATAAAACAAACCAAGATTTTGGTGTCCAGAAGATATGCAAAAATATTCTTCACACCAACCCAATGCCCTACCATTGGAGATGTATTGCATCTAGCCGATAATAATACTGCAAATGATATACCAGACCTGGTGTAGCTCTCTAGATACATTAGTGCTCCAATTGCACCATGATAGGGAGACTCGGTTCCACTACCTCTTCATCACCGTCATTAGGTACAAATGGGTATTTATCTCTATTACTCAAGAGATCTCACACACCATAGTTGTTTGATGGATATGATTTATCCATGTTGAACTTTTCAACAATCTTTCGGACAAATGTAGACTGATTAGCAAGTATTCCCAATGGAATACACTCAAGTTCCAAACTCAAGCAAAGTTTGGTCTCAACCAAATCTTTCATCTTAAACTCCGTCATAAGATGATTTGCTTGTCTCGTGTATTTCTTGTGTAGTTCCAATGATATTCAAAACATCAACATACACACAATTTGTACAAATCCTTCTTTGGATTTCTTGATGAACATACATGAGCAACCATCATTGTTTGAGTAACCCTTCTAACCAAGGAACACACTCAGTCGGTTATACCACATCCTTGCCGACTACTTCAAGTCATAAAATGACGTATGAAGCTTTACGCAACACATGTTGCGATTAATTCAAAATCTTCGCTCCCTCAGGAACTATCATAGAGATATCCGAATCAAATGACTCATACAACTATGCAGTCACAACATCCATCAGTTTGATGTACAAATTCATTATTCACTGCCAGTGATATAAAATGTCGGAATGTTATCCACTCATAACAGGAGAATATGTTTCATCATAAACGATGACGGGTTTCTGCGTGAACCCTTGTGCTACAAGCCTCGCTTCATGTTTCACCACCTCATTGTTTTCGTTCCACACATGAACAAAAACACATTTGCTCCCCCAAGGAACAAATTCATAGGAGTGGGTATTACTGATCAGGTCAATACCCCCTCTTCTTGAGAGCTAGCGCATCCTCAATTGTTGCCTTCCTTTGGATCAACTAGAGCGTTTTAGACACTCAGCCATGCATGGACTTAGGTTTTTAGATCCAATCCAAGGTCTTTTGCAATTCACGAGGATAAATAAATGTCGACATAATGTAGTCTTTATTATATGATTCTCCTGAATCCATATCCATAGTGGAGATTTCATCATTACCTTTTGACTCTTTGTGATTTCCCACAACAGTTGAGCCAAGGTCTTCCGATGTCCCAGCACAAAAAATTGTGTGCACACTTGTGCTCGTTCCTCGATGTGTCCAACATCCTTCAGGTGTCCTTCAACCCTTGGTTGAATATCAACATGAAGTTGACCTGCGTTTACTGTTTGAGGATTCCTCATTCCCCTTGGACGCTTCCATGAAGTCTTGTCCTCTTGTGTCCAGATTTCTCCCCCTCATCGGTGGTCGAGTGGACCTATGGGTCACATCCACTCTCTCTAACACATTCACTATGGGAACATTTTACTTTGTGACACCTATATACTTAGTAAATGCAACTGGCAGATTATTTGCGATACTTTGCCAAATGATAATCTTCTGAACCTCTAGTTCAGACTTATTCGTACGTGGACCTAAGGACTAGATGTCTATTCACATCTCATTCTATTTTCCTGGCATTCAATGTGGTTCTTATCTCCCTCTAATGCCAGAAAAATGTCCTCATCAAAATACAACCAATGTATCGGGCCATAAATAAGTCCCCTTCTAAGGACTTCAGGTACTTTATGATTGACGGAGAATTGTACCTCACATAGATCCCCATTTCTCTATCAGGGCCCATATATGTACACTGCGGTGGTGAACTCGGTATGTATCCAACACAACCTAATAATCGCAGATGGGAAATACTTACTCATTTCCATGTACTAACTGCAACGGGGAGACCATATAATATGCAGTTCGTCGAATTTGTATATGCAGTACGTAAAACTGCAATGTCCCCAACTAGATGTTGGCAGATTACAATTCTGTAGGAGCAATCTTGCTATCAACTTATCCTCTTGACAAGTGATTCCGCGAAATCAATCTGGGTATATGTACACAAAGTACCAATATGCTCCATAGTTATGCCTCAATCTAGGTAGTAATCATCAAATGCTCACGAACTAAATTTCGCAGCATTATCCATTCTGATGGATTTTATCCTATTCTCATGATGATTTGCTCTCAAATTAATGATTTGAGCAATAAGGGTTTGTAAAAGCATGGTTCCTTATAGAAGTAAGACACTCATTGGACCATCTCACTGATGCATCCAAAATCGTTATGAAATATGTAAATATTCCATATAACGGTTGAATTGGATCACATATATATATCCTATCCAAGGAAATCTAGTGGCTCATCCTCTTTCATGAGATAAGGTTGCCTTGCGATCAGTTTCCCAATTTGCACACATCGTGCATACCTAATTCAATGAATTTTGAAAATTCACACCGTTAGATTGTGTCCAATTGAACCATCAATAATTTTCTCATCCTCCCAAGACCAGGATGACCAAGGCAATCATGCCATATCTTGAATTTATCAAGATTCTAGAAAATTATCTTATACACCAATGTGTATCCAATTTAATGTATGTATAATACAATCCACAATATAGAGAAGCATTTACTCTAGGATTTCATTCAAATCCTTTTTTGTTGAGTCATGAGTAGGCTTCCAACCTCACTCATTATATGAGTTTCAACATGGAAACCATTATGGATATCCTTATAACTCAGCAACGTACGAGTAGAATCTTGATGCATCAATTCATTCATGATTATCATATAGTACCCATAGGGAGTGCAATTATGGCTTGACCAAAACCAACAATTACCCCATCACGACCAACAATTGTCATGATGTTTCCACTACTCTTCTCAAGAGTCTGGAAATACTTAATCTCCCTTAGCATCATGTTAGTAGACCCAGTTTCTACTAACACGTTTTCTTCTCAATTGGATTATTCCAATAGGCTTCTATAGAGAAAGAAATTAATTTTAAGGTATGATTGAACTCACAAGAAATAGATACATTGTATATCACCGGTAGGAAGTCCACTAGCATGTCATCGACACTAAGTTGTGGACCTTCATTTTGCTGAGCATGCTCTTGGTTGCCCACGTTCCAAGGAACGTGTGGGAACTTTCAACCGTCGGGAAATTATTGTTATATCGAGGGAAGTAAGCTTCACACTTGTTCCCATGGGCCTCTTGCCTTTGGCCAATTGATGCACGCACAGATCCACCAAATGCATGGAAGTATCACATATCCTTGCAACCCGTGTTCTAAAACCACACTTATAGCAACCATTAGAGTTGCTAGCCTTGTCATTGGTTTGGAAATGACTTTTTCTCTTTTCAGCCCCATTCTTATTCTGCTTCTCATCACGCCTCCACTTTCCTTCACAATTGACGAAATTGTTCAATATAAATCCTCATACAAGGATTAAAAGTGGAGAGCATCTCGATGAGATTAACATCCAGAACTGCAATATTGCAGAATCTCAACTACAAGTTGATCTGATGCACACAAGAGTTGTATGCTATCATAGACTCCAAGTCATGGAACCGGACGAGCGTCCATTTCCTGCACACTTCAAGCATCATCATCACCTATATTGATCATACTGCTCCTCAAAAGAGCTCCAGAGTATCAGATACTCTATTTTTATAGATCATGGTGTAGTCAAGTGAATGCAACATACTTTGCTATAGCGACTATAGCCGGAGCCCCTGAGTGGGTGTGGTTATGTGGGAACTGAGACGCCGGGCTGCCAAGTTAATCTTTGCATCGACCAGGTTTGATGATTAATACCATCAGCGGCAAACTCAGCAAAAAAAAATCTCTCTTGGATATGTCCAACATATCCTGCATGAAATCATCATGCACAATTAATTTACCTTTTAGTAAATTAATTTTCAAGTATCATCAACATATAGCAACCATCAAATTGCCTAATCTGATATGCTGATATACAAATGTGCTTTAAAACACAGTAATATACCATAAATTACTACAAAACACATCGGAAAACAATGTATAGCTAAAAGCTAAAATCAAAAGGAAACCACGGAGAAAATGGTCATAGGCCGAAACCACTCAGCCCAAGTTTTATTTTTCTCTCTTTTTCTTTTGTTACCAATGAAACCGGACGCATCCGGCGGCCGCGCCGTCGGTTTACTGTACGTCCCACTTGGTAACCAGCGCCTTACCATTGCCTCGTGCCAACGCAGCACGCTACGTCACCGCACCTAGCCGGGTAGAACCGCCGTTACTTCATTCGACGCCGTTGGCAGCCACCGCCGATGCGACCTGGAGATCCAGGCCAGAAGGTCATGCCCGCGGCCTCGCCTTGTGCGTGGACGGGCTGAGCGCCGGCCAGAGGGCCTCGGCCGTGCGCCAGTGACGTAGCTAGCCGGGTAGAACCGCCGTTACTTCATTCGACGCCGTTGGCAGCCGCCGCCGATGCGACCTGGAGATCCAGGCCAGAAGGTCATGCCCGCGGCCTCGCCTTGTGCGTGGACGGGCTGAGCGCCGGCCAGAGGGCCTCGGCCGTGCGCCAGTCGACTTCGCCGACTCCACGCTCCGATGGAATCGATTTGCGTGAGTGTACATACGTACCAGAGAAACAATCAGTCATTAGATTGATGATCGTAATCACAAGAAGACAACTGAATTAGCAATTTTCCTTTTATACTGACGGAGACGCATGCTCGTCCTCGCCGTGGATAGCGCTGTTGCCTTTGAGCATCGAGAAAACCATCCAGAAACAGTTCCTCTTATTTCCATATCGCCTCCTTGTTCTCTTGAACGGCCGCGTTAGTCATGCCGCCGTTGCGCGGCCGCAGCAGCCCGCAGTCCTACCGTCCGCCGTGCCGTTACCTGTTGTTGCGCGGTCAGCCGTCCCATCGACCGCTGTTGCCGACGCCACGCGCCCTAGCGATCGACGCCGTCTCCCACTGGCAACATGCTGCCGCCCCGGGAGGAGCGGCGTCATGGTGGATGGCCATCGGTTCCATTTGCCGCCGCCGAGGCCGAGCCGCCATAATCCCGGTCGTTGCCGCCGCCGCCGGGAGAGGCTTGCTGCGGCAGTCACCGCTGCATCGCGCCGCGCGCTAGCAGATGCCGCGGCCAGGCCTGAGGGGCTTGCCGTCACTGGCGGCCAAGCTGGAGGGCGCCATGCTCCGGGAGATTGAGGCCGGCCGCGCCCCGTCATGGGCGTCTCGCTGGTTCTCGCCACGGAAGTCGACCTCCCTTCCTCGCTGCACTGTCGTTCGTCCAGGGCCTTTCTCTCAACGGAGAGCAAAGTGCTGATAACGTGATGTAAAACAAGGAAGACAAATGAATCTCTGTACCTTTCATTGATGATCTCTGTACATTATATATCCCTGAAGGAATGCGAACGAATGGACATATCCACTCGGGAGGGAGCGAGGAGAGACGCGACAGTTAGAAAAGGCTAACCGCCCGCCGGTTTACAAGGTGGAGATTATCCATAATTAACTATATTTAATTAATGCTTAACAATTCGGTCGGTGAATCCTCCGCAGTGCTGCCCTTCTGGTGTTCTACTAGTACCATATGACTTTCTCAAAAAAAAAAGTACTATATGTTACCTATACGAGAAACGGAAAATTGCGCAGTTGTGTGGTAGGTACCGCCAACCTGCTAGCCTATATCAACTAGTGACACCTCGTAGAGTATATTGACTCTTGTGTTGTATAAAAGGTTTTTCATTGTTTATCAAACATTGGTATTTCAGTAGCTGGTCCACCATCAGAGTACTACCTATTTGAATTGCACATTTCTCAAATAACCTGGTTCACCTTTTTGTAATAAGTTGTTTCAGATTTTGAAATAATCCCTTTCACAATGATATATTATAATTTCACCTTTTGTGGTTACTAGTTCACAATTCAAAACCTACATTTCAATGTTCACTAGCTTGTTCCACAAAAAAACATATATTTCAACTGCACATTTTTCAGATAAACTATTTCACTGTTTTGAAAAAAATTGTTGCACACTTTGAAACAATCAGTTTCACAATGATATATTATAATGTATTTTTGTGGTTGCTATTTCACAATTCAGAAGCTACATGTTTCTTTTCACTGGCTTGTTTCACAAAATGCTCATATATTTCAATTGCACATTTTTGAAATAACATATTTCACTCTTTTGAAGTTAAACTATTATACATTTCCAAATAATCAGTTTCACAAGTTGACCTTTCAGTTTCATTTTTTTTCACTTTCGAAACCGATATTTCTTCTCCAGTGGCTTGTTTCACTAAAAACATATATTTCAACTGCACATTGCTCTGATAAACCATTTCACAGTTTTGAAATAAGTTGTTTGACATATTTGAATAATCAGTTTCAGAATGATACATTACATTTTCGCTTTTTGTGGTTGCTATTTCACAATTCATATGCTACATTCTTTTTCAGTGGCTTGTTGTAGGATCGAAAGTATGTCTAGAGGGGCGGTGATTAGACTACTTGACCAAATAAAAATCTGTCTTTTTCCCAATCTTACTTGTGGGCAGATTTTACCAATTAACACAAGTCAAGCAATCAACCTATACATACAATTCTAAGAGTATAGCAGCGGAATGTAAAACATTGCATAAGAAGGTAAAGGGAAGGGTTTGGAGAAAGCAAACGCAATGGAGACACGGAGATTTTTTGGCGTGCTTCCGATACGTGGTCTACCTGTTGGCATATTCAATCCTCAACAGGTATTACGGGAACCTAATTATTTCGCTCTATTCCCCCTAGTCCGCCCGACAAACAACATAAGATGGCTGTCAATACTCCTTTTTTTGCTTACTTTGGAGACCCCGATCGGCCAGAGAAGATGTAAAGACATACAGTCCACCTAAACTACAATTTCAACAGCGAGCTATATAGGTACCGTTGTATTTTCTCTAAGCACGCTAGTCGAAGGAAGAAGTAGTCGAAGAATAGGTTCCACCAGGCTGTAATAGACGATTTGAGCCGGCCTTTTGGTACCATTTCGGAGGTGATTACTTACGCATTTCAGGAAAGCAATGAAGAGAAGGGCATATATATCCTGGGCCCTGCCGTACGACGAAAGCTGTTCTTTAGAAATCAAGTGAACCATTGGTTTCGCCACAAGGGAGGTACTAGTTATGACTTAGAGAAATAGTGATTGATGCTCAATTAGCTAGGGCTGCTAGTTGACTGTATAGAAAGAATATTGTGCCTCTAACTCACGCCCCTTAGACTCGAAAGTACTAAGGCACTTATTACGGTGAGGCAACGAACCACCATTATTGAAAACCCTTCTATCTAGACTCCCGCCGTGCTTCTAGACTCCCCCCATGCTTCTCGCGAGCAGTGGTTAGTGAGGTACTAGAAACCATATTTTTTTCATTGCCTGAAAGAAAGTAGTATATTAGCGAGTCTCGCAGGTGACCTAGCCGGGTGGGTACGATTAATCTCACAACCATGCTGAATTTGAAAGCATTTCAATCTATCGAAAATCAAGTCAACCGTGGTTGGTATTAACTGGTGGTTTACCTGACTTGTTGTTCAAAACCTTGAGCGAATCAAACCTCTAATGCCTTTTCCATACCTTCTTGGACCTGGCGCCTCTCTTTTCTCTTTTCCTTCTCTTTAGTGGATGTGGTGGCATGTGCTTCATCCCTCCTTTTAGGGTTAATGCTATCAATGGTGAATCGATCATTCGCTATCCTTTTTTCTGGGATCTGCTCTTTTCAGTGGAAGGTTTGAGGGAAGGTAAGATTAGTGGGTCAATAACCTGCTTAGCTTTCCAAGTAAGGCAGTGAAGTTCCATATTTCTGTATCTTTCTTATCCCGGGATCTGCTGCTCTGTTCCCTTAGATGCAATAGTTTACTGATCCGGTTTTCCCTAATTTCAATAGTGAGGAGGATGTCCAATAAAAATACTATATTCTAGTATCTGACCAAAGGGAAGAATGAAAATAAATAGAGATAGAGGTCTCGGAAGTAGGGCCTATTAAAAGTACAGTGCCTTCTTGTTCTTGTTCTTCTAATCGATTGATTGAATTGGATTAAAGGGAAGAGAACACCAAAACTACTAGCGAAAAGCACTTTCACCTGGCTAGCACTTAGCAAGGTTAGTTTAGTTTGCTTGGAAGGGGAGCATTCCAAATGCATAAATCGAAATGACACTAAAGACTAAAGCTAGAACATCTATAGTGACAGACGAGGGCGAATCGTAACTAGAAGAAGGCCTCCGAACTGCTTCAAATCAAGAAATTGTGGGGAGCTTTTGGTCAAGTCTTGGAAGGGACTCCCATCCCAGAGTGTGAAAGCTCTCGGGAGAAGGGAATCGACAACACAACTGGAGCTGCCCTTTCTTTGGTTTAGTAAGAAGCTTCCTCAAGTATGTCGATTTGTAGTACGGTCAGTTCACTCGAATCCACTGACTTCATGCACGGGGACTCGACCATCAATCCTTTCTTATGACGAGCTGTGACTGGGTGCTCTGAAACCTCCTTAAAAGGAGGGGCGGTAGGGTAAGGTAATTGAAGTAACTAGCCAGTATTAAGATTAGGCATAAGCATAATAAACTGATGCATCCGAAGACGGTGAATCTAGAATAGAGGCCGGGTGGGGAAGCAAAAGATGCAAGAGAGCCTTTTTCCGGGAAGGAAGGGACGGCCGAGAATGATGTCCTTTCTCGTGCCTAATGCCTAATGCCTAAGCGGGAGCGCCCCTCTGTCTGCTACTTTACACTACTCCTTGAACGTGTCCTCTCGGCTCTCCTCGAAACTATTCCGAAGTTTTGAATTCCATTTCTATGGATAGGTTCTAAGCATATGAGAGAAAGGCGGATGAAAGGCAGTGACCCTAAGTTCCGAATCTTGCCCTGAATAAGTGAGGTTTCGGGGAAGTTAGAAGCCTTTCGGGTTGAATAGGGGCGGTGAGAGGGTGTAGTGTAGTAAAGGAGGTGGGCTTAGAGCCAGCAAGCAAAGTAAGGCAAAGCTTTATCGCGAAGAGGGCAGATGAATGAATTGGTTCCAGGGTATGCCTTCCGAGGTATGCCGGGCAATAAGGGCAAGGAAGGCTGCGGGAAGAGTTTCAGGACTAGGCCAGAGGACTCCTGTCCATAAGGCTAGGAAGGCAGGAGCAAAAAGATTGAACTAGCCCACGCATCTGCTCCCCTCTCAATCCACCAATAACTCCCATCTCCCAGCATGTCATTCCCCCACCCCGTCGTCGAGAGCAGCCAACCCTTCTCAATAGAATCCATGTGACATTGCCTGAATGTCAATCTGCCCCTCCTGTCCGAAAAGAAGCATATCCAAATAAAGGTACCAAGGTAACCCTTAGAGTCAAAGCATTTTTCGCTATTAAGGACTTACTGAAAAAGGCTCAAAAAACAGGAATCAGTTGGAGGAAACTAAGGACCAGGTTCACATTATCAGTGAGCGCGGATAAGAACGTTTCCTGGAATTCCACATCCCATATTGACTCTACCATCCCTAACATTGGCCACTAAGTCCAATCTGACCTATCTCAAATAAGATCTTTTAGGATCAATTGGTTAGGCATCCCTCTTCTTTGTTTGCATAAGGCCACTAGCCATCTAGTGTTCGCTATCCTTCATCTTTCGATTAGCGAGATGATCTTAAAAACTACAGGCCTGAAATTTGCCTTTCTTAAGACCCGTTGAACATATTTTCAAAATGTTCCATCATTAGGTATAAGTATAATCTTCATAGCCCAAAAAAAAAAAACACAGTCAAAGTCAAACGTTTGTCGGTGGCACAGGGTTGTGTTCGAACAAATGGAGTTTCGTTGTTCGTCACATGAAACTCTGCACTTAGGGATCAGCCTCACAAATATGCTCTTCGAGCTTTGAAACTATCTTCTTTGTGGACTCGGCTGTAGGCTATATATCCATGGCTTGTTGAGATCCCCTTCCTCCTTCCTTTCTCACTGGAAAAAGCAGTAGTTGTCAATCAACGACCAGTTATCAATCAATCTGATGAAGGTAACAATATCCTCCTTGAAATCCATATAATCATTCCCTGGAAAATCAACCAGATTCTCCCTCCTCTTATGGCTCAAAGGCTCAACCTGGCTAGTAAGTCGGCATAGGAGAGGAGCACTCATTCATCTTGTGGTGGGCTGGCTTACTACTCCCCGATATTAGCTCTCAGCAGTTAAGCAATTCCGAAATCAGTTTGTTGACCTGCAAAGTCTTTGACCTTGGGTATATGAGTAGGAGACTTAGGACGGTAGCGTCGATAGGCAGTAGGGCAAGCTGCCGGATTCACAGACAGTTATTAGGACAGTGGGTAAGCTACTTAGGCTAGGGAATAGGTACACATAGGTCAGATACGCGGGCAAGTCTCAATAACCAAAGTAGGAGTTGATGAGTGACTTTCTTCTTCTCTATTCCTTCTTACTGGACTGGACGGATTCCTTTTTGTAAACTGAGTTAATGGAGTCAAGAAAGAAGCTAGTACAGTAGGCATTCTTATTCCGTAAAATAAGTCACTGGTAGGCAAGACTTTCTCTCGAGAGTCAGAGCTTCGAGACGACTTTCGCAGATGTTCAATCTTGCGAGGCGTATGAGCCAGATTTTTAGTACTCTCCCAACCTGTTAGAGGCCACCCTAATAAGCGGAGATTGCCGGGAAAACGTTGCTCAACAAGACAGTAACCAACTCGAAAAAGGAGACCCTGGCATAACAAGTGGTGATCTCTGTACTAGAATAGAAGCCCTGCTAATTGTGAAGAACCCACAGACGGGAGCGTTAGCAACTGGATTTTACCACACTCCGTTATACCCTCCCTTGGGGTATGGCTTGGTGCTAATGTAGGACTTTCGGAGACCTTCCGCTTGCTGTTTTGGTCCAGCCTGAGTGGCCATAACTTCTACTGTGATTTAGTTTGGAGCGGTCTTGCTCTTGTTGTTCCGTTGTTGCGCGTCCTATTCTGATATTTAGGACCAAGAGGTACTGGATTCTCTTTCGGATAGGCCCTGAAAGGAGAAGAAAGGCTGAAATGCCAACGGACGTCTGTCTATTCTCTAATTCACCCGATCCCTATCCGCTTTCCAAAAAGGAAGAATGCATGAACCACGACAGAGGAGAAAGGATGGATCACCTGCCGATCTTTTACAAAACTATGCCAGAAAGGATATAAAGATTGACCGGTACAAAAGCCATCTCCATCAATCTACGCTCATTAAGGAGAGGGTTCCTTAGAGAATAAAATGGGGAGCGAACGAAAAAGATGTGTGGCTGAGGTGTTGGGAGCCCCCAATAGAGAAGGACGATGCGGAAAGGTATGGTGGGAATACAAACAGGCCTGGACAGAAGAAGTAGACGAAAGACCTCCAGGCTGTGTCGTCATTCTCAATCCTGAAAAGAGAGCGCACATCCTGAGGAAGGCGCGTCATGCAAAGGTTCCCATTTTTTTCCTTAGTTGACCCCGTGTTTCTATCGGATCCTAAGCTTCATCGGGACAAGCGCATAAACCATCCCATCCCGGTAGAGGGGACAGAGCAGCTCAGCGGGCTAATCGTGACCTCATCTACCCAAAGACTTTATTTCTGCTATACTTTCTTAAGCAATAGGAGCTCCTTCATATGCCCTTGAAGGCGGGAATATTGGTACTGAAACGAGGTTTAAAGGTACCTTTTCCCGTTGTCCGCTTTGCCTTCGTACGACTTTCCTTGGCAAACTATCCCAAAAAAGGAATGGGCTTTTTCAAAATCAAACTTGTTGTTTACTCATTGTGGCAAAACAAAACTCTCTTATTTTCCTTCGAGATGAATACCAATTTGATAGAGGTGGGGCATTTTCCATGAGTGGATTCGAGAATGTGGTCCCTCCTCTCTTTTGACCAGTCCTTGGCTTCTTTGTTTGATGATGGCGATAGCTCTTCTCTAGCCCGGCTAGATAACAAAACAATGAAATAGCACGCCACTGTGGTGATAAATCTTCTTGATGAAATCTTACTGATTCGACTCGTGGACCTTTTCCAAAGAGTAGTGGCCTTCGTTCGAAAGGTGAAAACAACCAGTCAATACCTTATTGATTCAAAAGGGAATGCAGATGTAATCTACTTGGAATAAAGGGTCTTGGCATGTAGTTGACTTCATAATGAAGAGCCAGAAGTTTAATGTCACTAGCTTCATTCTTACAGAAATTGATCAAGCTAGAAAGAAGGGATTTCCACAAGAATCTTCTCTTTGCACCACACATCATGAGAATGATATTGAACAAGAGTCAGCTCAGCCTGCCTCTTCCTTTGCTCCCCATTTTTAGACTTCTACAAGTCGATCTTCTTACGATGGAAATCACGAAAAAGATCATTCGCTCTTACCTCGTCTGGAGCAGACGAAACGTCTTTTGTTTGGCCTTTGGCCTTTTCATTTCAGTACCGAAGCCGAGTAGATCAATCAGATGACCATGGGTATGAGTCTCTTGTTTCACCTTCAGGTGTCCCATTTCTGCATCCGTTCTTGTAAGCGATAGCAATCTGTTGACAAGAAATCACTTAGATTAATAAGGTTTTGTGACTACGAGTTGCAGAAAGCGGCGCAGCCAATGGCCTGGGCTTTGAGTGGTATGAATTGAATAAAATATCATAATAAGCATGGTCGATCAACATTGGGGTCAGCATTAAGAAAGAGAGACCATGGGATATGGCCACGATGGACTTTATTGAGGGCCCGGCACCAAGGAACTATACTCGCTAGCCCAAGCTACTGGTTTTATTTATAGAGTCAAGGGTGAGCATGTGACTGTGACTAAATAGCAGCGTGCCTTTGGCTCGCAGTATTGGAAAAAGATGAATCGGACTTGGCAGATTGAACTGCAGACTATAAAGAAGGAGGAAGAAAGCCCATAATTATCATGTATGACAAGGTTGTTCTTATCATGGTGAAACTGTTGGAAAAAGGTTACTGTGATTTTCTATCTATTAGTTGACTACGGAGCTTCTTCGTCCCGACCTATCTATATGTGAAAAGCACTCCGCCAGAATCCTCGTAGTAATAAGTCGTGGATTACAAGCTGTCCCTTCCGAAAAGCTCGTTTGCAATAGATATAGGGTTTACCAACCTCAGGCATGGACATAGACACCAGATCATTTTGATAGAAATGAGGTAGACTGGAAGCTGAAGCCAATAGACCAATGGAACTAATCAATCACTTGCTTTCCCAACTGGAGCAGGAAACTTCAAGAGGTCTACCTGTTGCTTCGTCTTGTGGATAAAGGGACTCTCAAAAGTTTAAAACAAGGTCCTTCAAGAAGAAAGGAAGCACATGCTTGAGACCATTACGATTCCTGTTAGTGATGGTGCACTTGCAGCTAATGTTAGCTGTATTCAGTCTCTGAGTGGTCTACCTGTTGCTGCATCATAACCGGCTGACTCCTCTATTGGTTGCTGCTGGTTTATACCTGCATTCCAATCCGGTTTGATTTAGAGAGAAATCTCAATCCAGCCTCAATATTTTGGATTGATCAGACTGCCTATTGTAGAAGAGATTGCTTGCTAAAAATAGTACCGCATTTGTGCTTAAGAAAAGGCTTTCTTGTCCGGGGTCTATATCCACTTTTAATACACCACGCACCCCACTACCAAAAACTTCTCTTTCAATTCTAAACAAAGAGAAAGCTCAGGCGGCTGCTCAACGAGGAGGTTCATGCTCGTTAACTTACACTTACTTTTAGCACTTCTCTACCAGTTCTCTCTCATAGATAAGAATATCCTGCTCTTAGCACCGGTTTTCACTTCGTGTAGCAGCTTCTTCTTGTTTTGTCTACTCAAACACTTCATCCATGAGAACCAAGTTTTGATCAATGATATATTCAAAAAGTAAGAGCTACTCTATTAATCTACATACCTTGTCTCCAGCCACCATGTTTTCTCCGAAGGGTGAAGGCGGATTCTCTGAACTTAAAATAAGGGCGAAGGAAACCTTTTCTCGAGATATCTTCCAGATTCTTAGGGTCCTTGCTCCGGATCTCGCCCCCCGGTGCGAAAGCAGTTGGTTCCGTAGTTTGAGAATTCTACTAATTCCAAGTATTCCATTATTATTATTAAATAAGAGAATATAAAAAGTAAAGAGGAGAAGACATAACCAGAAGAATTGTGAGAAATAAGTTAATTTATCAAGTTGAGGCATTTCGATTTGGATTTCAAATAAGAAAAAAAGGATTTTGTGAAATTTAGGAGTCGTTCGAAAGCATCAAGAGGGAAGAACTCAGATAGAAAGGCAGGCGAAGTTGGCGGCCAACCTAATTCCCCTCCCAGTTGTACCCTTGTGCATCCCCTTCGTAAACGATTTCCACTGGATCTGGAGATTCCCCGGGGCCCCCCGAATCATCATCTTCGGACCCCGAATCATCATCCCACCTTTTACGCTTCCGCGAAGAAGACAGGCCTGCCTCGTTCGCCCCATCATTTGCTTTTGTGCTTTCAGGGGATCCCATGGAATGAGCCTCCTGCTCTTCCGAAGGCGCATCGGGGTCGGGAGAATCCGGTTCACCGAGCTCGGCGTGGCGAAACCGCTTCGCCAGATTGGTGGCTATTGCGATGAATTCGCTTGCGTCCCCGGCTTCCGTATAATCGGAGAAGATTTGTTGAAGAGTATCTCCTCCCTCACTATTCCACAATACATGATTTTCAGTGAACGATCGCGCAGATTCACCTTCCTCTAAAGGAAGAGGAGTGCCTACTTCGTGAAATATTCTTTCAACCTTGGAAGTCAATTCCGCAATTATGTCTTCGGGATGGGCGGCGTGCGCCATTTCCTGCTGGAGGTCTGGTTGTCCGCCAACGGGAGGTTGGTCTATGGGAAAGTCACCCCCGTTAGGAGCATTGGTCATGACGAGAACATTGAGATCCGCGACATTCTCATTCCCAAGATGAAAGGCTATTCCTTGAACTCCGAATAAGACAATAAATGCCATTATTAGTACTGTCAACACAAGACCAAACGATGGTATAGCAATGAACAAAAGAATGACACTTGGAAATATGGTCCGAATAATTTCGATAGTAGTTCCATGAACAATCCTTTGTGGGATTGGATTAGTTTGCTCGTTGAAATGCCATAAAGCGCGAACCAACATCCATGATACGAAAACCAAAATAAGAATGAGGAAGAAAAAGATATCGTGATGTAAGTCAATGATTCCTTGCATCATAGGTGTTGCTGCGTCTTGAGATCCTAATTGCCATGGTTCCGCAGCATCACAAAGAGCGATTGTGAGGAATCGACATGATAATGAACGAAGAATCATTGGAATTTCCCATCTTTTTCAGCTCTGCTCCCAAACTAAAGAGAAAGGAAAGGAGACTGATCTTGACGTCGGTGTCGGTTTTTCCAACGAAACGAATAAGTTTTGGATTGAGATTTCACATAAGCATTGCACAATGATCCGCATTAGGCGGGGAGCAGCAATGATACCGCTGGCCGGGAATAAGTACCTATCCCTCTACTACTGATGATGTTTTTCGTTCTATTGAAATCCTGCGTTGAGCCGATGTTTCATTGATCGATACCGGGCACATCCATCACATCAACTATTTCACTTTTCATACGCATTTATTGACGGACCGGTAAACTAGACCCGAGAAACTCCTATTTTTAAAATGAAAGACCCATCACAAAATTATGGCGCAACGCTATGACGAGCGTTCTCACAAGCCGACACCTAGATGCATCCGTCTCAAGAGTTGTACACCTTACATGTGCTTCACGCCACAATCTCTCACTTTCTGCTCCTCCATCTGTCTCCATCATATAATCGATCTCACCTCTCATGGCTGAGTGAAAAAACCATATTTGTTAGTATATATCAAGGCCGAGAGGACACGTTCTTCTCATGTCGAGATTAGTATTAGGGACCCTTAGTATTATTAACCGGTTACTATACGTACATGCAGTGAGACAATCAATCTATGCTCTCATTCACATTTCATTCTAGCACTGACGACTCCAAGCCTATCTATCCCTAGAAGCAAATGGACCCTAGAAGCAAATGGAGTAAGTCCGATGGAACACTCGGATTGGAAAAGATAATTATACTTATAGGCATGGATGAAAAAAAAGCTTGGAAACTAGTTCAAATCAAACTCAAAAGCAACTAGGCAATCCAACTTCCATTGAAGTAGCTTCCCTGGAACTAGCTGCCATTGTATCGGTTGGTGCCATTTCTTCTCTTGGAGGCAGGGCAATAGATTAAGATTAGGCGGTAAGCGAAGGAACTGTAGGGCTTAGGGCTGCGGGTGAGCGCAACTTCAATAGGTCGAGGGGAGGAAGAGAAGAAAAAGCAACTATTTCACCTGGTGTCGTAATAACCATTGTTTTCGGGTTTGAAGGCATAAGCGCAGCAGAGATCTTCTTTCATTTAAGAAGAAGCCACCGTAAAGAAGAGGAAACAAGGCGTTTAAGGGACACCGACTCCCATTATTTTCTCCAGGCCTGCTTTGGCTAAATCGACGGAGGCTTAGCTTATTATGTTTCGGGCGTTTAGCTAGCTTAGAGAATAAAGAAATCTATCTCTAAAGGGGGAGCGGTACGACTATTTTAGGTTAGAGGAAGGTTGAAGAGAGAATAGCTAAATAGCCAGTCGGGTAGGCAAGTGCGGGTGGCTATGGTCAAAGTGAATATGTCTTGTTTCGGTTAGCGGTTTCGGCTCTCCGGCACCGAAGTAAACTCTTTCTATTGCGGGGCCTATGGAGTTTGGGGATGAGTGCTGACACTTTACTGTGCAACATTCCTGTTTCTTTCATTCCCCTTACTAGATCAAAGAGGGCATATGTGGGGTTTGAAGATGCCTGGACCTTACCACCTTATTCTAATAGCCCGCATCAATGCCTCTGCCCAGAACATAGGAGCCCCCTGGGTTCAAGATCTCATATCAATTTTCAACTGCTGGGAAAGAATTGGGGTGCGGCAGGAAGAAATGGAATTCTCAATAAAAGTATAAACAGGTCTTCCCCACTGCTGCATAGAATCTGAGCTGGGTGGAATTGAAGTTCGGTTTCGATCAAGACACCCCTGCCTACTTACCTTAAAAAAACGACTAATGATCAACCGATCACAGAGGTCCTTTTCCAGCAACTTCAAATCAGAAAGCCCCGACTCCCATAAAGAATACTTGCAGATCTTTCTTTTTATTACGATGACGATATGGACCTCATTACTTCAAGTAATGAGGTCAGCCAATGAGCAACTGCATCAAGGCACTATTTGCTTGGACAGGAATCTTTCAATCAGTGGAATCTTTTGTCAACAAGTGTCAAATCTGTCAGCAAGCTAAGGTAGAACATTAAAAACTCCCTGGCCTCTTCGATCCTCTACCCATTCCTGATGAAGCATGGTCCATTATCAGCATTGACTTCATCACTGGATTACCAAAGTCCCATTACTATGATTCAATTCAGGTGGTGCACGAGACAAGCCAAACAAACAGAAACCGAATTAATACCGAAGAACACAAGCTGTGGGCCGTAAAGTGGAAACGGTTGCAGGCCAAAGCTGTCCCCCTTTGCCACTAAGACTTGAATCTTTAACCATCGGAATACCCGGTACTCTCTCTACCAAACAGGCAAGATAGTCTTATCTTGAACTCTGTCCCTTCTCTAATGATTGACAGGTTTAGTGCCTGGTAGTAAGGGTATTTTGTGGTCTATTGTACTCCTAGGAGGTCACTCTGTAGGCTCAGCAAACAATTCACTGAAGCCATTCAAGACCGGTTGCAGGGCAGACAGACCATTGACTTGACATGACCGTAATACATACAGAATAGGAAGGATAAGCTATAAGATAGAGATCCGGATTGTTGTGCTCCGGAATAAAGAAGAATACCATCTTGTCTAATCAAATACGAATACCATCTTATTGATTTAGTCAGCTTGCATCAACACATAAGATGTGATATGAGTAGTGGGAAATAAACTCTTCTTTGATCACTTGAAACATAGTAGAAAGCATCCAAAACAGAATGAAATGTTGTTCAAAAGAAGAAGCTACCTGGCCCAACCACTACACCATTTTGCCTAATGTGTGACTACCCATATCAGTTACAACATCTTCCGTTTCCAAGTTTTCAGTGCCTTTTTCTTATAGTATACAAAATCGGATTCTGGATTGCTCTTCATTTCGTTCAATTTATCCCCTTGCTTTTCAACGTATATATATTAACCTTCCTTGTTTACCTATTTCTTCTACAATTCACATGACTCATTGAAACCAACTTTCTTCTTCCTACATTTTATCTCTACAGCAGTTATCCTGTATAATGATTTCTTTTTGGTCGCTACTCTCCTAACCGACGAGTCGGAGAGGATACGAATGTCCATTCACCCTACCACCCATCTTCCTTCTAGCTTCCTTGATCAACGACGAGTAAAGATCCCGGAAAAGATCCAAGGGAGTACAATACACTTTATATTCACGTCTTGAATAATGAGGGGGGTAAAGAAGAAAGTCCGATTTCTCTCTCCTTTGTGGATATGCCCTTATTCAGCTCTTGAAAGAAAGAGATATAGAAGGAGAGAATGATCAAACTCAACTAGACGGCAGTTCCTCTTGTTCAAACCTCTCTTGCCGAGTCTTCTCCTCATAGCGAGTTTCGCTCTCGCTTCGCGTGTCCTAAACATAAAAAAAAGAAAGAATTGATTGTGAAAGACAAGTGTTTCATTCCCCTCCCTAATCGTTGAAATTCGAACTGTCCGCTAGCTCCTCCTTTGTTTGGATTATAGCCCTTCCTTGGGGATTTACTATCCAAAGTAAATCTTTCCAGTTTCAAATGCTACTATTTCTTCGTGGGCAGAAAGTCCAAAATCTTCTTTTTCCGGTACTCCTTACTCTTTTCTCCCGTCGTCCTACTTTCACTTCTACGGACCTTCTATCCATAACGAGTTCCAGGATTGGTGAATCGATGTGGGAATAGATAAAACGATCGTTGAGTACACAGTATAACCGTGTAGCTCATCCAGAAGATCATCAATGACCGGTATCGGGTATTTCTATTTTATGGTTTGCGCATTGAGTTGCCTATAATCCATAGGCGCCACGAACCTTCTTTCTTCTTGTAAATAAGAGCCGGTGAGGCATGAACTAGGTTGTAGAGTACCATTCTAGAGTAACTCCTTGATTATGGCTTCAATTTCATCCGGTGGTGTGAATACCTATAAGGCCTTTGATTCACTGGTTGACTATCGTGAGGTGAATCCGATGGTCACATGGTCTTTTAGGAGGGAGGGTAGTGGGTTCTAAGAACACATCAGAGAAAGAGGACCAAACCTGCTTGAGTCCTCTTCTACATCTTGAGTACTTCCCACTCCAATGGATCTAGTTTTTAGAATAGCTTTGATCCGGCCATGTAGAGCACTCATAGAGGTCCGGCTTCACGTCAGTAATCTACCACACCCATGCTAGAATTCAGTAGAGTCCCCACTCACCAACCGCGATGTCTTGGTTGAGAGGCCCCACCTACCCATCTTCCCACAGTTTCACTGAGGTAGTACCATCCCCAATTCGCCACTTCTTGTGTTGATGTACTAAGAAATTGGTTGTGGCAATCGACTTCAATCAGAGGAAGCACTTGTGCACATAAACTTAGGATATCCCCTCCGTTCTACACCAGATTCTGCACTCACCTCTGGTATAATATAGGAAAGGAAGACGCCCTTTCAGTGCACGCCAAAGCAGCTTTGCCTAGAAGGCTTCGAAATACACTACTAGGTCCCTCATTCTCAGTCGGCCTTCACAAAGCGGTTTGCACACCTTGGACCAGCTGGACAGATGTTCCGGCCTTTCTCCTATTAAATGCATCTGCCACCTTATTTTCCATTTTACCCCTAATATTCCTCCTTTGAAAGTCAAAACTCACACTTGCTCATCTTAGCATGTAGCTGATTCCGCAGAAAAAGTGTTAGCTGCAAGTGCTGTTGATGCTCCTTCAGTGACAAATTGGATCAAGGAAACATCGGCTCTCATTATGTATATACAGGATGAGAGCCGATGTTTTATTAGAACGTCGGCAGGCAAAGCCCGAAGGAAGGCTGCTATCCCCTCGGCCTTCTTCCTTTTCGATGAAAAACAAATCGACATCTCAATCTCCGAAAGCGTTTTCCTTACCCAGCTAATATCCCCCCTTCGTCGAGTCTTTCCTTTAGTGGTAAGGGATATGCACCTTATCTGAACGTCGGCAGGCATTCCGGAATTCTCCTTTTTTGGCCCCGGGTGAACATAGGCTCAAACATGATTGGAGGGGTCCTAGCTACGCCATGCGTTCAATAAAAAAAAGCAAGCCTCTGGGAAGCTGCAGGGATTACAAAAAGAGGGTGCTTTCCTGTGTTGCACTGAAAAAAGGACAAAGGAGAAGACGCTCTTCGACTTTCTTTCTTCCTCCCGCGCCCGCCTAAGCCCGGCCCGCGTTAGAGGGGAAGATTAGCAAAGCGGAAAAAGACAGAGGGAGGGGCAGCTGCATCTTATTCTCTTCGCGAGAACTTCAGGATCGAAGAAGCATTCGGAAGGGGCGAGGCCTTCATTTCGTTGGCAGAAGCAGAAACGATCCAATCCATTTGGGGCTTCGGGGAACCCAAAAACGAACTCTGTTTACTTTTTTCATAGATAGATGATATATATAGGAATAATATATACATCCCTTTACTTGAGATGTCTATGTATCTATTTTGGAATCATCTCCCGATTCTCTTTTTTTTCTAATTCGCACTGCTCTTTCTCTCTAAATTGCATCAAAGAAAATAGAGAGAGAGAGAGCAGATGGATCCTATCCCCTATAACGAACACTCATTCATATCTATTGATAGAAAAGAAAGATCTTCGTCACAGACTTTTTCTTTGTTCATTTTTTTTAGATTGGAGGAATTCCTCATATCCAAGGCAGCTCCCCACAAACACCCCACCCATATGACTATGCCCCCTTTTGAACCGACATTATAGATTGGGCTTCATAGCTACTTTCATTCTAAAGACGAATATTAGTCAATAGGCAGGCTTCTTTCAGTAGCAAACATATTCATTTTCACCGGGCTCCGCGCACCTTTGGTACTTCTGGAGGGCAAGCTGTTTTATAGTGACTTCTTTCTTAGGGTAGGGCGACGAATACTTCCAATTCCGGAAAGGTCATTGGGTCGCCTTTGGAAGCTAAAGCGAAAGTTGTAGAAAGCCGGGAGAAAAAGTGAAAGCTTGCTCGAAAAGGCCTATACCCTAACCCTCGGAAGGGAAGACGCAAAGCGTCACTTTTTTCAAAAGGAAGGAGTTTTTTCTGACTGAATCCATCCATAAAGCCGCCAAGGAAACGAAGTTCGTTCCCTTTCATCAAGTGGGTAAGGTAGGAAAACCACTTAAGCTTTGCCTTAGACTGACGGAACAAAGCTAAGAAGTAGGCTGAATGGAAAAAGGAAAGGGACAAGGGCGGTCATCGCTTGGCGCGAAGGCTGCTGGTTCGGTACGGTACTAAAGGTCCTCGGACTTCCAGGCGGTTTTTCTTTTGGGCTGCTGTGAACCCTTGGATCTTGCCAATACAGCCTCCTATGGTTTTCGTTACCGAGATATCTTTTCTTTTTTCCCAGGGATTTTTTGGGTAATCAGCTCCCATGCTGCAAACAGTCAAATCTGAACCTTGTCGCTCTTCTTTCCTCGTGGGCAGGAAGCACACCAGCAGCGTGCGTTGCGTGATTCCACTGTGTTTTTTGCACTTGACTGGGTGGACAGTTGACCGGAAGATAACTTCGATTCGCCCGGCCAGCAGGCGGGCGGCGTGCTTATCTTGTGTGACAACACTACAGAGCGAGTAGCTTTTCTAGTCGGGCAGCTGTGTGACGACACTCCTGAGAAAGCGGCGCTTTTGTGTAACATGCTATGGTCTCAACGCCCTTACGAGGTAGTGATGAGTTTCACGCGCTCTAAGCCCGGCCCACGCGCAGTTAGGAGGATTGGCCGCTATCTGAGCGGTACCACCCACCCTACCCTACTACCTATAGGGGGCCGTCCGTCCTACAGCCGCCCGAAAAGGAACTGCAGTAATCTTGAATAGGAATCCTACAGCGATAAAAAGAATCCCCATAAAAATACCACTAGATCAAGCACCAGTGATTTCGTATCCGGTCAAAATCTTGGCTAATTGATCGAAGTGGGTAGCTCCAGTAGACCCATAGATCATGGAACAAATAGGGTGGGTAGGCCCAACCACCACACTACACGTATAGACGCGAACCCCCCTCCTTACCGTACGTGCGACTCTCACCGCATACGGCTCGCACAAAGACTCCAAAATCCATCCCGAGCTATTTATTCCACCTCTCCCTCCTCTCCAATCCTCGATCAAACTAGCCTTCCCCAGCAAGAAAACGTATCCGCTTTAGCAACAAAGCGCTCATCCCTTGCTTGTTCTTGAGCACGCAAGGCGCTCAAGACGGTGATTCTTGCTTAAAAAAGGGCTAAAGCACTCCAGCTTCAAAGCTGGAGTTTGCAACTTCAAAACTACAGGTTTTAGCCCTCCTGCTGGGTGGGCGCTTCCTTCGTCTATCGTATGTCTCGCTTGGCTTCGTCCCGAACCAAGGAGGCATGATGGCGGGCGCGTGCGTGTGCCGACTGCAGAGACTACAAGCCGACGCCGGAAGCGACTCACTTCTATTCTCGATTGGATATAGATGGGGAATCTCTATAGATCGTCCTTTTTCGACAACCTCTCTAAAACGCGTACGAGAAAATTGCACTTCACAGCACGGCAAAAAAAAAGAGCTTTGCTCGGTTGGCCCTCCTAGGCTTCCGCCTACTTTCTCTTCTCTTAAGTCTACAACAAGTGGGAGAGGCAGGATTCGAACCTACGTAGAAAACCTTCAACAGATTTACAGTCTGTCGCTTTTGACCGCTCGGCCACTCTCCCCTTCCTGGGGATACGCCCTCCTCAAACAAAGGGTTCCTGAATAAGAAGGATGGCGACCTTCGTTCTTAAGTTAAGAAGAGCAGATGGAACTATTAGATTTGCTAGTGTTCCGGGAGAATAAATAAGGTCATTTAGTAAGTTCATAACAATCCATTTATGTAAAGCAAGGGGCAAAGCTTCTACGACATCTTCCCCCTCATTGCCATCGTCGGCCTTCCCCAGCTCCCCTCCTTCGTCGCTTCTGGCTAAGCATCTTTCGGCGGAGGAAAGGAGGCGACTAGTCGCTTCTGGCGAAGCAGCGAGTTCATGAGCAAGTGAATGAACGAGCAGCGAGTGAAGTGCAATAGTCGTAAGTAAGGCTCGCCATGTTCCTAAAAGGAGTGACCATCTTTTCTTCCCTTCTACTGACACTGAGCAAGCAGCAAGCATAGGCAATAGTTTCCGTAGGGGTGGGGCGCAAGCAAGCGTTTTCAGGCTCCGCTAGCTAGCGTACTCTTCTGCTATCAATGAAACCGAAAGAAAAAATCAGTGCCCTTTCGTATAGATCAAGACGCAGTACTTTTTCTTTACTTCTTCCATACTAGGAAGAATGGAAGGAAATCCTTCGATAACACTTCTTCCTTATTTGAAGAAATGATATCCGACGCCCGTGGAAACTCTTTCATTTCAAAAAAGTTCTTCTTCTTAAGAAGCAAATAGCATTTCCTATTGATTTGTCCCCTGGACTAGACCTATGTAGATTCGGAATTATCCGTCGCTACGCTGTTCCCAAGGACTAGCAAAATCGAAATAGCGAAATTCTTGGGTCATCTCAATGGGTTCAGAAACCACACGTTTCTCTGGATCATCATAGTGTACTTGCACATATCCACTCAGAGGAAAGTCTTTTCGTAATGGATGACCCTCGAAACCATAATCTGTTGATATACGGCGTAAACCCAGATGATTGATGGAAGAAACACCAGACATATCCCATACTTCTCGCTCCCACCGGTCGGCTGATGGAAATAGACTGACTACCGGAGATATTCGTGTTACTTCGTCTGCACTTGTTTGTACACGAATGCGTGAGTTATACCGAGTACTCAGTAAATTATGGACAACTTCAAATCTTCGTTTTCGAGAGGGATGATCCACTCCACAAATATCGATCGAAACTTGAACCCTTGTATAGGTATGCTATTTTAGAAAGCACAACAATGGAAATGGGTAGTCGGGAAAGGTCATTCTAGGCTCTTTATCAGATGTCTCATTGTCAGGACCCCGACTCAAGGCCACATCGATCTAGCATGTAACACCTCATATCACTTTGCGGCCTCACGCACGGTATCCCCACGGGTGTCGCCTTACCTTTGCCCGGGACCGTTTGCGCCTTTTGGCACACGTATATGATAGTGTCGCTAGCATCCAGATGATAAAGAGCCCGGGCTGACATGGCCAGTCGTAAACCCAAAGTGGCACTAACTTACAGGGACAGGCATCCATGACCCAGCATCGAACGTGTCGGTCATCGGCGAGTGAATCCAGGCAGTAGCACTGGGCTAACAGGACTCCGGTGAACCGGGCTGTAGCGGGCTAACAGGACTCCGGTATTCATCGCGTGACATTTCCCCGAAGGGACAGACACAAGAACGAAGAAGGACACATGCCGGCCAGGCTAAGTGTTCCGGAGCAGTAGCAAGCTACCAGGGCTCAGTGGAAGCACTAGGAGACATTTCCCGGTAAGAGAGACTACTAAGGATAAACAACTAGATAGTCAGATCCCACACATAGCAATACACATTACACGTACGCATAATATGCAAGTATGTGCTGTACAACATGGCATCACAGCATAACTCAACAACTCATATAGATAAAGGCTCGGAAGAGCCATCATAGCATTTATCACAAACAGGGGTCACATGACCCAACCTTCAGAGCAATCAAGCAACAAACGGAAGCATTACATGTCTGAGTACAGACATCTATAAATGAAAAAGGCTGAAAGCCTGACTATCTACAACGTCCGATCAAGATCGTAGCTGAGGTACAAGCTACTTGTCGAAGTCCATGAGAACACTAGTAAGACCGAAGTCTCCGCCGCAAAAACATAAATAAAGCAACATGAGTACAAAGGTACTCAGCAAGACTTACATCAGATCCTATCATACATGCATTTGTATCAAGAGGGTAATGTGGGGTTTAGTTGCGGCAAGCCAGCTTTGACTCTGTGGCTATCCTGTTCTACGACTACCAGAACTTCTTGAGGTGATATGGCGCACACGAGTCCACTAATCACCACACAATACACTACTATGGATTCATCCCCGTCTCCCTACGAGAAGGCCATCCATAGCACTCACACTTGTCTTGAGCATTTTATAGTATCCACTTCAAGTTGTCTATGTACCATGTAAGCATCCAAGAAGTCCATAACCGCGGACCCGGCTATTCGAATAGATCATGTTAACCCTGCAGGGGTGTACTTCTTCACACACGCTCTCGCCACTTACCGCCATGTACACGTCATGTATCTCGGCAACCTTCAAGCGGAAGCCTGGAGAGGGTGTCGGCCACGACCTGACTAACCACACAAGACTCTAGCCCAGGTTTATCGCCTATTCGGGTTCCATCCGCAAGGAGATCCGGCCGGGGTGTCGCTCACGGCCCCAAACGATGTGAGCAGGGTTCCCAAGCCCACCATCCGGGTGCCACTTGGTACACCGTGCCACCTGTGCCTAGTCTGTCCCAAGCCCACCCTGCCGGGTGCCACTCGGTAGAAAAATAGCACTACCTACAAACACGAGAAACTAGTTGCGACTCCTGGACAGAGATCAAGTTAGTTAATAAGCCGAGAGGGGTCGAGTTACCAGAACCCAATGTGTGGTAGTATCGAGTCATTGGACAACATACATAGAACTCAGTGCTTAAGGATGGTTCCAGTGAGACAACCCACCATGTACTCCTACATGGCCTCTCACCACTACCTTTACCAAATCGTGTTCACACACTTCACTCTCAGCATCAAAACATATCGTAACACTCCAATTCATTCCCAATGAACCAGACCTGACACAACTCTAAGCAATAGCAGGCATAGCATGGTAGGAACACAACATGGCTCAATCAACTCCTACACATGCTAGTGGGTTTCAACTATTTACTGTGGCAATGACAGGTCATGCAGAGGAATGGGTTCAACTACCGCAGCACAAAGTAGCAGATGAATCGTTGTTGTCCTAATGCAATAATTGAAAGCAGGAGCGAGAGAGTAGGGTTTTATCGAAATGAACAAGGGGGTTTGCTTGCCTGGTAAATCAACAAGGGAGGCACTGCTTCACAGACAGGTACTCTGGAACGTCTCCGGAGCAAGACCTATCGAGAAGGAACAGTGTTGGCAATCAATAAACAAACATATGAAACAATATGATGCATGAACATGGCATGAAGATGTGATGCTGTTTGAGCTAATGCAACTAGTACTCATTTGGTTTGAAGTCCATTTGAACCATTAGCTCAAATGCATCTCCAAAGTAAGCTCTTATAAATGCCATAATGTGTTTTCTCATATACAGCATGTATAAGTTGGTTTGTCATGCATGAAACTAGTACAGATGGATAGGTTGCATTTTTCTGATAATTTTTCATATATAAATTATTTCAATCTGAGCTACGGTTGAATTTCTATGAATTTTTGAAGTTTAAATCAATTTCTGGAATTTCCTGAATTATTTTAATTCCAGAAAATATATATATTGCGCCAGCATGACGTCAGCATGACGTCAGCAGTCAACTACGGCTAACTGGGGTCAAACCTGACGTGTGGGGTCCACACGTGAGTGACAGGGGGTTAAACAGGGTTAGTTTAATCCTAACTAAAGGATTAGTGGCGCTGGGGCCCACTGGTCAGTGTTAGTGGCTAATTAGGTTCAGTTAATATTTAACTAAAATTAGCAGGACCTGGCCCCACTAGTCAGCGACCCTGGGGGTCAAATCCCAGGTCAAACAAGTCAAACCCGCCGGCGGTTAGTCGCCGGCGAGGTCCGCGGCGTACTTGTGCCCCGGGTTTCCTCTGTGGTGCTCCAAATGACGCGCGGCTAGGTGTGTTGGAAAGCCAGCTCGATGGCGCGTCGGGCGGTGGCCGTGGCTGGGCCTGGGGTGGCCGGAGTCGACGGCGGCGAGCTCGGTTGCGGCCGCCGGAGTTCGGTCGTGCACGAAAACGCGTTTGGAGCTCGGAGACGAGCGAAGCAAAGCGCTAGGGATGCTCTACGGGGCCTTACGAGTGTGTTGGACTCGCCGGGGTGACCAAATGGCCACCGGAGCTGTGTCGACGGCGAGCTCGGCGGCGGCGGAGGTTCGGCCATGGTGGAGAAAGGGCTACGGCGTGCGGGTGACTAAGCGGAGAGGGGGAAACGGTGGTGGAGCTCACCGCGGTTGCAGCGGGCGTCGAAGCGGGCTCGGGGACGCACTGGAGACGGCGGGGCGGCGATGGGGATCCACGGCGGCCGGCGATGAAGAAGACGACGGTGTCGGCGATGGGGCGCGTCCCTGGTGACTTGGCTCGTCGAGGATGATGCGGACGACGAGGCGGAGCTTCTAGGCTCGGGCAGATGGCGAGGGGAGGCCGGTGGCCGCGGCAACGGCGAGCGGTGGCGTCGGTGGCGTTCGGCCGTGAGAGAGAGAGTGACAAAGGAGAGGACGAGGGCGAGGGAGAGTGCAAGAGAGGTCGGGGGGGCGTGGCGACGTCCGGGGCGTTCCAGGGCGACGAGGAGGGCGCTAGGCAAGCAGGGAGGCTGGTGGCGTGGCAAGGCGGAGCGCGCGCGCGTCGGGCACGCAGCTGCTTGGCGAGGTGGAGAAGACGACAGAGGAGGAGGCGGTCTGGGCCGCCTGCTGGCTGGGCCGGCCTGCTGCTGCTGGGCTGCACAGGGAGGAGGCCCAGGTAAGTCTCCCTCTTTTATTTTTGTTCTCTAATTTTTTTCTGACATATGTTTTGATTTAGTAATAATACTAAATCAATTTATTTCCTTATGCCAATTTTTGTAGGAGCTAACTAAATTATTCCAGAGCTCCTTTATAAATGGCATAATTTTTGGACAATATTTTATATATATAACAATATATATCCAAGGCAAATAATTATCGGATTAATCCAAATGGCCAAGATTAAATATCCATGAGCTCCTAAAATATTTTTTTGAATTTTACCTCTGACCAATATTTTCAGAGAGCAACATGAACATTTCCTTGGACCTTTTTGGAGCAATTTTTATTTAGGTCATTTTCAGAGATGATTCTGAGGGTTCCACAAATCCTCATTTCAAAATTAAATGGAATTTAAACATGATGCACAATGACTAGCTAGTCTAGGTCATACCAGACTAGGGATGTGACAACTCGCCCCCACTTGGAAGAATCTCGTCCCGAGATTCAGGGGTCGACGGAAAGAAAGCGGGGTACTCCAATCGAAGACGATCTTCTCGCTCCCAAGTAGCTTCTCTTTCAGAATGATGAGACCACTGAACTTTGAGAAACTTGATGTTCTGACGTCGGGTAACACGCTCTGCTTGATCAAGACTGCGAACCGGGTACTCTCGGTAGGTGAGTTTATCTTGGAGATCAAGCGTTTCGTGGTCCACTCCGCGGATAGGATCCGAGAAGCAACGCTTGAGTTGAGAGACGTGGAAGACATCATGAACTCGAGAAAGATGTGGGGGTAGTTCCAATTGGTAGGCAACCTCTCCTCGTTTAGCGAGAATGCGAAAAGGACCAATGTAACGAGGAGCCAACTTGCCCTTGATACCGAAACGATGGGTACCCTTCAAAGGAGTAACCCGAAGGTAAGCTTGGTCGCCAATTTCATAAGTCATATCCTTATGATGACGATCGTACTGGCTCTTTTGACGAGAGTAGGCTGTTTTCAAATTCTCACGAATGATGCGAACTTGCTCTTCTGCCTCCTGGATCATGTCCGGTCCAAAGAATTGTCTTTCACCGGTTTCTGACCAGTTCAAAGGTGTTCGACATCTTCGTCCATAGAGAACCTCAAAAGGAGCTTTCTTGAGGCTGGACTGATAGCTATTGTTATAAGCAAACTCGGCAAAAGGAAGACATTTCTCCCAATCCATACCGAATGAGATAACGCAAGCTCTAAGCATGTCTTCGAGAATTTGGTTGACCCGTTCCACCTGACCACTCGACTGAGGGTGGAAAGCGGTACTGAAGGAAAGATGGGTTCCCATGGCAGTTTGGAAACTCTCCCAGAAATGAGAAGTGAAAAGACTGCCACGGTCTGAATTAATCTCTAGTGGAACACCATGAAGTGACACTATTCGAGAAATTTATAAGTCAGCAAGCTGACTAGCAGTGATACTCTCTCGAACAGGAAGGAAGTGAGCCACTTTGGAAAGACGATCAACGACTACGAAGATCGCGTTATTCCCTCTCTTGGTCCTGGGAATGCCGGTGATGAAGTCCATACCAACTTTATCCCATTTCCATTCAGGAATAGCTAAAGGCTGAAGGGTGCCAGCAGGTCTTTGATGCTCTGCCTTAACACGACGACAAACGTCACATTTAGCAATGAACTCAGCGATTTCTCTCTTCATCCTAGTCCACTAGAACCTCTGGCGTAGGTCCTGTTACATCTTAGTACTACCGGGATGAATCGTGAGAGGAGATTCATGCGCCTCCTTAAGAATCAATTGTCGCAGATGTTGATTCTTGGGAACCACCAAGCGATTCTCAAAGAAAACAACACCACGATCATCCATAGAGAAACATCCACCAACTCCCTTCTTAATGTTTCTCTTGATCCGAGAAATCCCTGTATCATGCTTCTGGGCTTCTATGATAGGATCCACAAGAGTAGGTTTCGCCACCAAGGTAGAAAGGAATCCGTGAGGAGCAATGTGAAGATTAAGCTTACAGAATTCCTCATGGAGAAGTGGTTGGCCTTGCTGCAACATGAGATTGTTGCAATAGGATTTACGGCTTAGCGCATCAGCCATGACATTGGCTTTGCCTGGGGTGTAGGTAATCCCTAGATCATAATCTGTGATTAACTCCAACCAACGTCTTTGCCTAAGGTTCAGGTATGGTTGGGTGAAGATATACTTGAGACTCTGGTGATCGGTCTAGATCTCGCAACGTTTACCAAGGAGGTAATGTCGCCAGGTGTTGAGTGCATAGACTATGGCTGCAAGCTCTAGATCATGTGTAGGATAATTCTCCTCATGTGGATGCAACTGTCGAGATGCATAGGCAATCACATGACGATCCTGCATAAGAATGCAACCTAGTCCCTGTCGTGAGGCGTCGCAGTAGATAATAAAGTCTTTAGTGAAATCCGGTGGCACCAGTATGGGAGCAGAAGTCAGGCGTCTTTTCAGTTCCTGAAAACTGTACTCACACTATGGGGACCACTCGAACTTTTTATCTTTCTTGAGAAGTTCCGTGAGGGGTTTGGCTACTTTAGAGAAGTTTTCAACAAAGCGGCGACAATAGCTGGCTAGACCAAGGAAGCTCCTAACTTGTTTAACGGTTTCAGGTGGAGTCCAATCGAGAACGGCCTTAACTCTCTCGGGGTTGACAGCAATGCCCTTACCAGAGATTACGTGGCCTAGGTAGGTCACTTCTGGCAACCAAAACTCACACTTGGAGAACTTGGCATAAAGGCGGTGCTCTCTGAGTTTTTCTAACACAAGTCTAAGATGTTCGGCATTAGTAAATAAGAATATCATCGAGGTAAACCACGACGAACTTATCTAAGTACTCCATGAAGATCGAGTTCATCAAGCGGGAGAATGTGGCTGGGGCGTTGGTTAGGCCAAAGGACATGACGGTGTACTCGTACTGACCATAACGAGTAACAAAGGCTGTCTTGGGAATGTCCCCGTTTCTGATTTTAATTTGGTGGTATCCTAACCTCAAATCCATCTTGGAGAAGACTGAGGATCCAGCGAGCTGATCATACAGGTCGTTGATCCTGGGGAGCGGATACTTGTTCTTTATCGTGACCAAATTAACGGGACGATAATCTACAACCATCCAGTCCGTACCATCCTTCTTCTGAACAAAGAGGACGGGGCAAGCCCAAGGAGAAGAACTAGGACGGATGAAACCCTTTTGCAAGGACTCGTCAAGTTGTTTCTTAAGCTCGGCTAGTTCTAAGGGTGCCATCTTGTAAGGTCTCCTGGAGATTGGAGCTGTTCCTGGGATAAGATCTATGACGAACTCTACATCTCTGTTAGGTGGAACACCTGGCAGTTCCTCTGGAAAGACATCCGGAAAGTCACGGACTACCGGGATATCTTCAAGGTCTGGAAGAGGGCTGGCATTAAGAGAATAGAGCTGACACTTTGCAACTCTAGTGGAGACAGTGACTATCTTGCCAGATGGGTGTGTAAGCTGAACAGATCTGGTGTAACAATCAATCTTGGCATGATGAGCTGTCATCCAGTCCATACCCAAGATGATGTTAATATCTGAGGACTTGAGGGCTACAAGTGATGCAAGGAATACAAGTCTGTCAACAAGGATTTCGTTACCATGGCTTACACTAGAGGTTTGCCATTTGGATCCAGGAGTTTGGATGACTAGCGGAGTTGGCATATCACAAAATGACAGGTTGTGCAAGTTAGCATAGCTTTCAGAAATGAAGGAGTGAGATGCTCCAGTATCGAATAGAACTGATGCTGGGTGACAATTGACAAGGAGTGTACCAAGAACGACATCCGGATCATCATGAGCGTCTTTAGCTGAGACGTGATGCACACGTCCACGTTCAGTGGAAGCTGACTTGACACTGATCATCTTGCGTGATGGCTTAACACAGCCAACAGTCTTCTCGGCCTGGGGTGGAGCATAACTAGTTCGAGAACAGTCACGTGCATAGTGTCCTGGCTTCCCGCATGTGAAGCAAGTCCCTGAGGTTGGACGTGGACCCGCACTGACAAGCGGTCTACCAGTAGGCCTGGGTGGAACATATGGCTGAGCTGGGGGAGGCACCACATGGGATGGCCTCGGTGCATAACCGGAAGGAAGAGCGGAGTTTGGAACCCAAATCCAGCGCTTCTGGGAACTAGAGCCAGAGGAAGATCCCAAATCACGGGTGTGCTTACGAGACTCCTCGTAAGTGAGCTGAGCTGTCTCTGCATTGATGGCCTTGTTCACAAGGGCTTGGAATGTATTACAATGATGTAGGTGGAGATCACGACGCAACTTGGGGTTGAGACCCTTCCGGAACCTAGCTTGCTTCTTGGCGTCCGTGGACACTTCTTCTATGGCATAGCGGGCGAGGTTCTCAAACTCTCTACTATAAGCATCAACAGCCATCTTATTCTGGGTGAAACTACAGAACTCTTCTCTCTTGCGATCGATGAGGGCCTGGGGAATGTGATGCTCGCGAAAAGCCTCAGTGAAATCTCTCCAGGTAGGAATCTGGCCAGCTGGAAGCATAGCCTCATAGTTCTGCCACCAAAGACTAGAAGGACCTTCCAGGTGGTATGTGGCATAGGTGACCTTGTCATCTTCATCTACGCTCGCGGAACGCAGCTTATGAGTGATGCTACGGAGCCAGTCATCTGCATCGAGTGGCTCGATGGAATGATGAAAGGTAGGTGGGTGCAAGCGAATGAAGTCATGAATGGTCGCAGACTTATTGGACCGATGTGCGGTGTTCTCCTCGATACGTGCCAACAAACGGTTAGACTCACGCTTGTTCCTCTCCATTTCTAACATGAACTCTGTCAACGAAGGCGGGTCGGGAGGATCCTCATCCCTACCATCTTCATGGTTCTGGCTACGAATAATAGAACTTGATGACATCCTGAGAAACGAAACCAGGGACGGAGTCAGCATCAACTATAGACTGTAGAATGTAGAACAAGGAATTAGTATCTCTCGAACTCCTAGGGAAATTCCGGCAGCATAACGGCAGTAAAATGCTCAGAATGAGACATCCTACTAAAAATGGGGTAATAACATACTCAACAGCATTACTCAAGGTTCTGAGATCATACTAAACAGACTACACCGGAAATACTCAAAACTGGGGTATGACTCTGATCAACCAATCCTATGGGACTACGGAGTAGTAACACGTGATCCTGATAGACGGAAGAGAAAGCCTAGTTCCTTAACCCCGTAGGAAAGATAGGACGACTCAGATCAGAAGGCCATGAGGTAAAGGAGTAAAAGGAGCCTTACGTTCCTTCCCACAATCAATTCCCTTACATAACTAAAGAATTTCTAGACTCAACTTCGACCAGTTTGGCTTAGTAATCCTACAGGCAGTCAGGCTCTGGTACCAAGTCTGTCAGGACCCCGACTCAAGGCCACAACGATCTAGCATGTAACACCTCATATCACTTTGCGGCCTCACGCACGGTATCCCCACGGGTGTCGCCTTACCTTTGCCCGGGACCGTTTGCGCCTTTTGGCACATGTATATGATAGTGTCGCTAGCATCCATATGATAAAGAGCCCGGGCTGACATGGCTAGTCGTAAACCCAAAGTGGCACTAACTTACAGGGACATGCATCCATGACCCAGCATCGAACGTGTCGGTCATCAGCGAGTGAATCCAGGCTGTAGCACTGGGCTAACAGGCCTCCGGTGAACCGGGCTGTAGCCGGCTAACAGGACTCCGGTATTCATCGCGTGACATTTCCCCGAAGGGACAGACACAGGAACGAAGAAGGACACATGCCGGCCAGCCTAAGTGTTCCGGAGCAGTAGCAAGCTACCAGGGCTCAGTGGAAGCACTAGGAGACATTTCCCGGTAAGAGAGACTACTAAGGATAAACAACTAGATAGTCAGATCCCACACATAGCAATACACATTACACGTACACATAATATGCAAGTATGTGCTGTACAACATGGCATCACAGCATAACTCAACAACTCATATAGATAAAGGCTCGGAAGAGCCATCATAGCATTTATCACAAACAGGGGTCACATGACCCAACCTTCAGAGCAATCAAGCAACAAACGGAAGCATTACATGTCTGAGTACAGACATCTATAAATGAAAAAGGCTGAAAGACTGACTATCTACAACGTCCGATCAAGATCGTAGCTGAGGTACAAGCTACTTGTCGAAGTCCATGAGAACACTAGTAAGACCGAAGTCTCCGCGGCAAAAACATAAATAAAGCAACATGAGTACAAAGGTACTCAGCAAGACTTACATTAGATCCTATCATACATGCATTTGTATCAAGAGGGTAATGTGGGGTTTAGTTGCAGCAAGCCAGCTTTGACTCTGTGGCTATCCTGTTCTACGACTACCAGAACTTCTTGAGGTGATATGGCGCACACGAGTCCACTAATCACCACACAATACACTACTATGGATTCATCCCCGTCTCCCTACGAGAAGGCCATCCATAGCACTCACACTTGTCTTCAGCATTTTATAGTATCCACTTCAAGTTGTCTATGTGCCATGTAAGCATCCAAGAAGTCCATAACCGCGGACCCGGCTATTCGAATAGATCATGTTAACCCTGCAGGGGTGTACTTCTTCACACACGCTCTCGCCACTTACCGCCATGTACACGTCATGTATCTCGGCAACCTTCAAGCGGAAGCCTGGTGAGGGTGTCGGCCACGACCTGACTAACCACACAAGACTCTAGCCCAGGTTTATCGCCTATTCAGGTTCCATCCGCAAGGAGATCCGGCCGGGGTGTCGCTCACGGCCCCAAATGATGTGAGCAGGGTTCCCAAGCCCACCATCCGGGTGCCACTTGGTACACCATGCCACCTGTGCCTAGTCTGTCCCAAGCCCACCCTGCCGGGTGCCACTCGGTAGAAAAATAGCACTACCTACAAACACAAGAAACTAGTTGCGACTGCTGGACAGATATCAAGTTGGTTAATAAGCCGAGAAGGGTCGAGTTACCGGAACCCAATGTGTGGTAGTATCGAGTCATTGGACAACATACATAGAACTCAGTGCTTAAGGACGGTTCCAGTGAGACAACCCACCATGTACTCCTACATGGCCTCTCACCACTACCTTTACCAAATCGTGTTCACACACTTCACTCTCAGCATCAGAACATATCGTAACACTCCAATTCATTCCCAATGAACCAGACCTGACACAACTCTAAGCAATAGCAGGCATAGCATGGTAGGAACACAACATGGCTCAATCAACTCCTACACATGCTAGTGGGTTTCAACTATTTACTGTGGCAATGACAGGTCATGCAGAGGAATGGGTTCAACTACCGCAGCACAAAGTAGCAGATGAATCGTTGTTGTCCTAATGCAATAATTGAAAGCAGGAGCGAGAGAGTAGGGTTTTATCGAAATGAACAAGGTGCTTTGCTTGCCTGGTAAATCAACAAGGGAGGCACTGCTTCACAGACAGGTACTCTGGAACGTCTCCGGAGTAAGACCTATCGAGAAGGAACAGTGTCGGCAATCAATAAACAAACATATGCAACAATATGATGCATGAACATGGCATGAAGATGTGATGCTGTTTGAGCTAATGCAACTAGTACTCATTTGGTTTGAAGTCCATTTGAACCATAAGGTCAAATGCATCTCCAAAGTAAGCTCTTATAAATGCCATAATGTGTTTTCTCATATACAGCATGTATAAGTTGGTTTGTCATGCATGAAACTAGTACAGATGGATAGGTTGCATTTTTCTGATAATTTTTCATATATAAATTATTTCAATCTGAGCTACGGTTGAATTTCTATGAATTTTTGAAGTTTAAATCAATTTCTGGAATTTCCTAAATTATTTTAATTCCAGAAAATATATATATTGCGCCAGCATGACGTCAGCACGACGTCAGCAGTCAACTGCGGCTGACTGGGGTCAAACCTGACGTGTGGGGTCCACACATCAGTGACAGGGGGTTAAACAAGGTTAGTTTAATCCTAACTAAAGGATTAGTGGCGCTGGGGCCCACTGGTCAGTGTTAGTGGCTAATTAGGTTTAGTTAATATTTAACTAAAATTAGCAGGGCCTGGCCCCACTAGTCAGCGACCCTGGGGGGTCAAATCCCAGGTCAAACAAGTCAAACCCGCCGGCGGTTAGTCGCCGGCGAGGTCCGCGGCGTACTTGTGCCCCGGGTTTCCTCTGTGGTGCTCCAAATGACGCGCGGCTAGGTGCGTTGGAATGCCAGCTCGATGGCGCATCGGGCGGTGGCCGTGGCTGGGCCTGGGGTGGCCGGAGTCGACGGCGGCGAGCTCGGCTGCGGCCGCCGGAGTTCGGTCGTGCACGAAAACGCGTTTAGAGCTTGGAGACGAGCGAAGCAAAGCGCTAGGGATGCTCTACGGGGCCTTACGAGTGTGTTGGACTCGCCGGGGTGACCAAATGGCCACCGGAGCTGCGTCGACGGCGAGCTCGGCGGCTGCGGAGGTTCGGCCATGGTGGAGAAAGGGCTACGGCGTGCGGGTGACTAAGCGGAGAGGGGGAAACGGTGGCGGAGCTCACCGCGGTTGCAGCGGGCGTCGAAGCGGGCTCGGGGACGCACTGGAGACGGCGGGGCGGCGATGGGGATCCACAGCGACCGGCGATGAAGAAGACGACGGTGTCGGCGATGGGGCGCGTCCCTGGTCACTTGGCTCGTCGAGGATGATGTGGACGACGAGGCGGAGCTTCTAGGCTCGGGCAGAGGGCGAGGGGAGGCCGGTGGCCGCGGCAACGGCGAGCGGTGGCGTCGGTGGCGTTCGGCCGTGAGAGAGAGAGTGACAGAGGAGAGGACGAGGGCGAGGGGGAGTGGCGACAGAGGAGAGGACGAGGGCGAGGGAGAGGACGAGGTCGGGGGGGCGTGGCGACGTCCGGGGCGTTCCAGGGCGACGAGGAGGGCGCCAGGCAAGCAGGGAGGCTGGTGGCGTGGCGCGGGAGAGCGCGTGCGCGTCGGGCACGCAGCTGCTTGGCGAGGTGGAGAAGACGACAGAGGAGGAGGCGGGCTGGGCCGCCTGCTGGCTGGGCCGGCCTGCTGCTGCTGGGCTGCACAGGGAGGAGGCCCAGGTAAGTCTTCCTCTTTTATTTTTGTTCTCTAATTTTTTTCTGACATATGTTTTGATTTAGTAATAATACTAAATCAATTTATTTCCTTATGCCAATTTTTGCAGGAGCTAACTAAATTATTCCAGAGCTCCTTTATAAATGGCATAATTTTTGGACAATATTATATATATATAACAATATATATCCAAGGCAAATAATTATCGGATTAATCCAAATGGCCAAGATTAAATATCCATGAGCTCCTAAAATATTTTTTTGAATTTTACCTCTGACCAATATTTTCAGAGAGCAACATGAACATTTCCTTGGACCTTTTTGGAGCAATTTTTATTTAGGTCATTTTCAGAGATGATTCTGAGGGTTCCACAAATCCTCATTTCAAAATTAAATGGAATTTAAACATGATGCACAATGACTAGTTAGTCTAGGTCATACCAGACTAGGGATGTGACACTCATTCCATCCTTTACCTTGTGCCATGCATGATTCCTAGATCAATTGAATGATCAATTCGAACTTTAGGAACGTAGTCCCTTTGGCCACACAGGAAAAGGTTCATTGTTTTATTTGAAGTAGTGAAACTAATCAACCAAGCGAAGCAAAAGAGATCCAACAACGGTACTTCCAAAGGCTCCTCGGCTAAGAAAAATAATAGTTGTATTGGCAAGGCATGAAAGGGATTTTCTAATGCTATCCGAAGACGAATCGGAATACGGAACCGGAAGCCGTAGCCCAGAACCTTTAGCTTGAGCGGAAGGGGAGGAAACCGGCTATTCGAACTGGCGGGTGGGTGGATACCCTAGTGCTTATTGCTTTGTCGGAGCAGGGGCGGAGAGGGATTCATTATATTTAGTTGATTGTAAAATCCTTACTGCGACATTAGTACAGACCCCGATCAATGCGGGAGGAGTCCTAACGGACCCCCCCGTTAGGACTTAGGAGTGATAGCTAGGTTTTTCACAGAGTTTCTTCGTACGATTGAAAAAAAAGAGTGCTCTAGGTCGGAGAAAACAAGAAGAAGATTGTTCACCAGTCTGTCTCCCAACCTCTTGGGACAGCATTGGCACCCCCGTTTGCTGGATCTTCTAGCCACTCTAAAGCGCTTCCACGAGAGACAGATGGACTTTGATTTATAGACGGAGAAGAGCCTTTAGAGGATCAAGAGTGATTCCTCAATAAAACAAATGGGATTTTGAGGGAGGGCTGAACGCGATGTACTGAAGGGTTCGCTTTCGCTGATCGGCGCCAGTCTTTCCTGCTGTGAATTTCCCAGGTCGGGAGGGGCCCTTTCCTCCTACCTTACTGAACCCATTCACCAATGATTGGATCACTCAAAGCTAAAGACCAATTCCTTCCTTTTAGGTGGTCTAGGTGGCTGGGATACTATGCCCTTCTTTTTAGAGGCTCAAAGACGAGTTCTCTGAAGGAAGCAAAAGAACCCATGTGTCTCGGATGAAGTCTACCCTCTTTTTGTGCCGGGAAGAAGAATGAGATCCAACTCAAAGTCAAGGAAAGCGGCCTAGACCACTGACTTTTGATGGAAGGCTTCTGAACATGGATTGGTCTGATAAAGCCAATTTTTCGGCGAATCAAATACTTTCTGAGAGCACTAGACCTTCTCTTTTTCAGGATTGATTCCCACTCACTGCCTGATAGCAGGCTTGGCCCATGAGACCTATTTTCTTATTGTACTGGCTCACTTCACTACTTTGGAGGATGGGTTTTTCCCCTTTTTGGTTCGCAAACGCTCTAACCCATCGAGAAGCTCCATCCAAATTGGAGTTGATGTGAGCACTTCCCTAGAGGCAGAGGCTTTTTCTACAAAAGGGTGGGAGCATAGAATGTAGGTGAGTCAATTGCGTGTGGCCTTAAAGTATTTCGTATTGTAACAATATTAGATCGGCATCCAAACAAAGGTGCATGTACGGTTCCTAAGGGATACAATTTTGTCCTAATCATCGAGAAAGATGAAATAAGTTGATAGCGCGATCTCGTACTAACACATACTCTCTAAATATTTCAGAACTTGCATGCGGCCTTCAAGCCACAACCGCGGTATGAGTTCTGATCTCAGACTTTGGTTTGGGGGCTGCTGGCCCCTTCGCGTCGACAAGGAAACTGTGGACGACAATGGGTTTAGAATTCGAATAAAACGAAGACCCTATCAAACAAATAGAGGAAAGGGCGGAAAGGGGAAAAAGTAAAGTCTAAGCGACATATGGGACGAAAAGGAAATCCAATTTCGGTAAGACTTGATCTGAATCGTAGTTCAGATCCAAGTCGGTTCAGTGAGGGCGACCGCGAAAGTCACCGAATGGGTTCAGTCCGTCTTTTCCTGATCTTTGTTTGTCCCCCCAAAAAAGGCGTGAGAGGACGTTGCAGATGTCCGGGACGGACACGACTTCTTCTAACGCTAGAAGACCACAGGAAGAAACCCGGGACCAGAGCATGTCGTGAAAGACGCACACGGGGCAAGCGTGCTTCGACCGTGTCTCCGGGGCACAGTTGAATGTAGATATCATGAACATGAGGATAAGGATACCAGGCCGAGAAACCCGGGCAAGTACTCCCCTAATGTGCCGATCGCTAGCGCATCTAGGGCCCCGGCGCCCAGCTCTGCTGGAGAGGCCGTCACTGATCTGAAAAGTGTGTCTGCGGTTCGGATAGACTGATTCTGCGAACACCTAGCCCCAGGAATCAATAAAAAAACAAGTGCTAAGTTTCATTTCAGATCAGTGAATAAACCAAAAAAGAGACCTTTCTCGCTCGACGCCACACTATGCTCCGCTTCAACAAATGAGAGTTTTCGGTGGAACCGGTGAACCACGCGAGCTGGTTAGATGCGTGGGGAAGATGGCTCGTAGTACCTGATAGCGCAGCTATGCAGTGGAAGGGAAGGAGCCTAAATCGACCCCCTTCTTTCTTTTTTATTCAAAGACACAAAAGCAAGCACAAAAGAGATTGGACTCTCGGATGAGACTAAGCAGCTACCGTTCCGACGCGCCCCTGACCCTATCTTGATTCAAACCGAAAACCCTCTCTAAGGTGGAGCCTAGTTGAAGCTGTCATTCAAAGAATAAATGGGAATCCAAATCCACTTTTAGGGATATAGATGAAGTCTCGCTCAGTAAAGAGAGTTGTAGATTCGTAGAAGAGGATCAGAGTACACGCGCTACAAAAGGCAGCTAGCCAATGAAAGTAAGTGGAAAGAATATAGTACTTTTGTACTGACCCCTCCGGGCCCCCCGGTTGTTTTGGCGCGCCCTACCCCAACGTTAGACTATTGCCTTTTTAGCCTACGCTTGCTGCTTGCAGCATGGATTCGATAGATCTATCGAATCCATGCTTCCCCCGCCCCGAAGCGAGACTCTATCCAGATCTCAAAGAATAACGAGCTAGGCGGCCGGCGGGCAAAGAAAGGGGGCGGGGCGTTTACTTGAAAATGACAACCGCCTATTCCAGCAGTGGGGGCCTTGCACGAAAGCAAACCTACGATTAAGTAGCAGTTGCTTTCGCTGATGGGCCCAGTGAGGGGGGGCATTGTCCCTCAGTTCTTACCAACCTCAGGTGTGTACATCTAACTTATTATCTTCTTTTTTCATGCAAGCCTGACCTCAGCTGTCCGTTTCTTATTCATTCAGGGTGCCCCTAGTGGACTTGGCGGTGCTCCTTTCTCAAACCAGAACAACTCTAAACGTTAGGGAAAATAAGGGAAGACCACCTGAGCGAACCGACCGAAGGGACTTTACTTATCCGAACCGAACATTAGCGGCTTAAGCTAAGCCTATCACGAGCTGCGTTGCTGCTTGATCGGCGGGGAGGAAGATCTCAAAGTATGGGGCAAAGGATCAAGCGCTTTGACTTTGCTTTGTCCCCCGGGATCCACCACAGGTTGGGTTTGAGAGCCGTGTGATGGGTGACTATCTAGCACAGTTCAGAGAGCACGTGTATGTAGTCTGCGCTGGTGAATGGAAGCCCCCGCCGCAAAAAAGAAGCGGCTCTTCCCACGGCTCTGTCACCATTGACTCTATTTATTATTATGGTAAATCATTGTATCAAGATGTCAATCTTAGATCTTATTTTAGTTCGATACGTCCACCTACGAAACTCACCCTTGGCTTTCGTCTCGGTAGGTGTATTATTCTACATTTTCCCAAAAGGACATTCATTCATTTCTTTCTTCCCGGGCGATCACCACGACTAAAACGAAAACAAGACAAGAAATCAAGACCCGTACTACAGGAAAAGGGCTGGTGGCCGACATTTGGGAAAGTCGGGCCGATCGGGTGTCTTCATTCAAGCGAGGGTACAGAGGAAGAACGAAACGAAGTGAGAGGCCGGGGGCAGGGAAAAGAGTCGAGTCGATCGACCGGGAGAAGCAAAACGAAATCCGGATTTGGCCGAAAAAGATGCAACATTATGGATACCATGACCGATCACCATCGAGAAAGAAGAATTTTGATAAATCACTTCGGGTGAGCGGGGCCTTCAAGCGGCCTCAATACGCCGGGGTTGTAAATGACATACCTTTCCTTATGGGAAATGCCGCCGCCTTACTAAAAAGGAATAGAATCAAGTTATTTTTACCAAAGAAGTCCCGCTCTGACGGCCCGACGACTCATCTACTAAAAAGGACCCTCCCCGCTGTGCGCCCCTCCTTGAATTATTCGGTCATGCAATACTTTTTTAATACTAAGAATAAAATGCATTTCGACCCCGTCCTAGTTCTCAATCATTTCGTGGCACCGGGTGTGGCTGAACCATCTACGATGGGGGGAGCGAAGGGACGAAGCTTAGATAAGAGAATACGCTCTCGCATCGCTTTTTTTTAGAAAGCTCTACCAGCGAGAAAAAGTGTTTGGCCCGAGCCAAAAAGAGGTTGATCCACTTCATTCGCCAAGCGAATGATCTTCGCTTCGCGGGAACAACAAAAACCACCATATCGCTCTTTCCTTTCTTCGGTGCTACCTTCTTTTTTCCAAGGGATGGGGTTGGGGTGTATAATAACCCTTTTTTTGAGTATGCCCGGAAACAACTCCTAGCTCAATTTAGGATCAAATGTAGGAACCTCATGGGTAAGGATAGGGTAATGGAATTGATAGAGAAATTCATAGACCTAGGTAGGATAGGAAAATTGATAAAGGGAAAAGCCGCTCAACATTGTTGTATCTTACCTCTGCACATATTCAATCTTATTCTCACGACATAAGATTGAAAGATCCAAACCTTCCTCTTCGGAGCGGAAACGGACGTGGCCAAAACATATAAAAAAAGATCGGCCTAGTCGCTCATAGGGACATATCTATCCGGATAGAGGATAGTCTAGATCAATTTTGAGAAAAATCTCTCTCTATATAGATAGGTATCTCTGTGGATAGAGATAAAGATAGGGATCCCTATAAATCGAAATATATGGAAAAGTGCACTTTTTGACTACTACTACTATTTCTTAGACTTTTTCAAGGAAACATCTTTTTTTCGATTTTGACTGAATTGGTCGGAGCGTAGACGAGGTAGCAGAGCCCAGGAAAGAGGTCATATCGTCATAGAGCAGTCGACTATAAGTATAAGACTGCTGGCCTGAGAGAAGGCAGTCTCTCTCGGGAAACATGGCCCAATTTATCTTCTTTCTTTTCACACGGGCAACAATTGGGAATAAAACAGACCATGAACATGAGTTATAAAATGTAAAAAAAAGGGAAGAGTGCATTCTCCACTTTCTTATCTCGAAAATGCGTAATATAGTGATGTCATGTGTCTGTTTCTCTGAAAAGGTGGGTCGGCCCTTAGGGCAAACAGTAGTGCCAGGTTCCATTGTGGAACAGTCGTTTGTCGGTGACCTTTGTCCGCTGTAGTACGAGTGACTGGCGCATCGCATCCAATCTCTCATGTCAATGAGTCAGTTAGAAAACACTTCCAAATGAATCAGTGATTTCCCCTTTATTTCCCTTGGAGCGCAAGGGTAAACAAGATTGAGAATGAATTAAAACACACCAAATGTTTCATTTTGCCTATTATCAGTGGTCAGCTCTGATACAAACCAGGGGAAAAAGAACCTGGAACGCCTTCTTTAAGGCGCTACTATTTCTAGCGGCATAGGTGCTTTATCACAATACGAAAGATGTACATACGAGGACTACGATTCCTATTTAGAGATATTCCTACGAGCGATAGACGTAGTAAGGAAATTACATACGCCAATAACAAATACGAATACGAATTACGCCTACGAGCCTACGCAATGGCATGTTTCGGCGTATAAAGCTAAGAACGAGAATAGCCTACTGCCTCCACTCGGAAAAGGCAAAGGTATCTAGTATAGGATATCGATGAACGGAGGACAAGGAAAGCAGGCAAGGTGAACCTCCTTTGCCAAAGCCCTTTTGAAATACCTTATTTTTGAACCTTTAGAAAATACCTGCTAGCTATCCCTAGTTTTGTTTAACCAGCTTTCCCCCAAAAAGGGGAGATCCGCTGCTTACTGCTCACGGAAACATCCGACCTTATGGTCAAGTCGTCCGCCTATCTTTCTGCTCTCATTCGTTTTCCGATCGCATAAAAAGTCATGAGATCAAAAAAGAAATGTGAGAATGTAGTTACAGATGTAAAAAAAGTAAATATCTCGTTCTCTTGGTCCATAGATGGGGCGTCCTATCCGATGGATGAATGAGGAGCCTCTGTCGAGTAGTGAAATGATAGGATTCTGCTTTTCGGTTAAACCGAAACACAAGTCGGCGATTCAAGCCAAGAGTGCGGGCACCTTAAGAGCGGTCAAAGCTAGAAGCTATATCATGACTGCTGGAACGAAAGACCCGATGAGTATTTTCGTACCACCTTCCAATCTTCTTAGTCAATTGTGTACTTTTCCACTAGGCGAGACATAAGTTATCGGAATCCGGGGCCTGTTTTTCCCTATTTCAAAAGGGGAATGTCAAATTGTGTGGTTTCACAGTCTTATGAGACAGAAAGTTTTGGAAAATGGAGCTGCCGTTTTCACTACTTTGGTCCCTAGCGATATTGTTGCTTAAACTAACATGGAAAGTGGGTTCAATCACTTTAAAGTGCCCTCTCAAGTGTCATCTCATAATGGTAATCTCCTTATGGTATAGTAATTTGTCTTAGAATAAGAAACCTATCTCTTCCCCCTAATGGCTTTTCACTACCCCTTGCGGGAATGCGTATCGTTGCTGCATCGCCACCGTATTCCTGACTTGCTTTTCCGAACTGCTTGTTTTCTCGGGGCTGCAGTCCAGTTGCTTAGTGGTTTGCTTCTCGGTCTACCCAATCAAGGTTAGACCTCGCTCTATCAACCATTGCTTTAAATATTATCATGTAATTTCATCTTTCATTGATACCATCATTACAATCGAGGGCCTACAATCCATGGAAATCCCTATTCCGATCCCTGGGAAAGAAGAGCAAGTAAGTAATGAATGAATGAATGAATTTAGATGGTATATAAACATCTCCCCATGAAGGGAAGGTGCTATAGTATCTAACTAAGAAAAAAAGTAGGTTGTGAAATGATAGGAAATATGCCATGCAGAAAATCCAGGAAATATTTCCTTGATTTTCGGATGACCCGGCTTATCTTTGCAGTTATCCTTATTTAGCAGAATCTAGTGAGTGTTCCATTAAAAGGAAAGAGAGCTATTCGTTGTAGGATTGATCCAGACAACCCAACCTAAGTCACCTATTGCGCCTAACCTAAGTATAGTGTCAGTGGTCGGCGAGGGGAAGTTCATTCCTATAGAGAAGAGAGGGGATCCTATTTCCTTTCCCCCTTTCCCAGTATGGCAACCTTATCTTCCAGCATGAAAGTTGGTATCAGAATGAAACAATCCAATCCAATCCATACTTGTGGAGTGCTCAGTTCAGTTCCTGATTTCTCTCAAGCCTAAACCGGAAAAGGAAACCTATTACCCGGGGTCCCCCCTTTCGGCTATCTCATCTGCTGTTCCTCGACTCTCAGGAAGGTAAGATCATCAATCAATAGTAGGATGCTGATTTGTGCAGTTAAAGATGGGACCCGACCTGTTCTGTTTGCTTGTTTCCTATAATTTGTGCTCGATTCCATATTTCTGTATCCTTCGATTCCCGGGACAGATCTGATCTCCTTTATACTGACCTCAAACAACGAGCGAAGTCGAGATGTTGATGAGAAAGGGGCTTTTCTCAAGGCCAAAGAGTGCTCTTTGAAGGCTACTATGCATCCTTACGAATACAAGAGTGGTTTTTTTTGTTTTGGGTATAGCAGGACTTGAACCTGCGACCATTAGGTTAAAAGCCCAATGCTCTACCAACTGAGCTATACACCCGATTTTACAAGAAGGCTTGGTGCGGAAAAGAAAAGAGGGCGGCCTGGCCCCTTTTCTTCTTATCATATCACAAGGGCGCGGCTCTGTATGGTATAGTACTGTGGAGAAAGTCTGGGAGTCCTTTCCACTCATTGAGGATTCTATCTAAAAAAGAAGGTCAACGGGGGAGACTACAGTAGCTCGAACTCAGACTATCTACGAAAAAGGTAAAGTCGTCTTTCCTAGGGTTCGACCGAAAGGAGCTGTGTTCTATGGTTTGACGTTGTGGAGGTCCAGCACTCTTCTAAACGAAGAAAGAGGGGATTCGCGCTACCTCCTACTCCTACAGAAGATCGATTGGCGCAAACTTCCGATCGATTTCTTATTCATTGTTGCCGACCCTTACATCATCATAAAGAGAATCAAGATATCCCAAGAACCCAGCTAGGGATGAATGACTAGCGCTCAAGAACAAGCAAGGGATGAGCGCACGGGAGCGGCGTTGCTTGTTGCTTTATTATCACATTAGAGAAGCGGAACCTCCAAGCTCAGACATCTCGAACTCAGAAACTACCCTTCTATCCCACCCTGCTCCTCCGGCATCAGAAGCAGAACTACCTGACCGAAGGAGATAGACAGGAAGGGAAGACGGTCATACAAAGGCCGAATAAAGCTCTCTTGAAGCTGAATCTGAATAGACCTAGAGTCACTCAGTACATACGAACCCTTGAATAAATAAGAATTGAGAAGTATGAAATGTGGGCATCATAACAAAAAAAGAAAAAGACCGAACCAGTAAGACTAATGTCTACTTATTTATACCTTTGAGAGGTCCACTTAGACTATTATGATTTTCTCTTTAGCTACGTAGGTTATATAAGATTCAATTCAATCTAACAAGCGGACTGGACTACCTTCGGCTACTACAAGATATTTAGAAACCTAAGAAGCTGAGCCTACTTTACGCACTTAAGGCAACAGCAGATGATGAAGAAATGGGCGGTAGATGATAATGAGAAAGGGCGCCCCTTGGCATTTCCTGTGGGGGAGTTTGATTGATCCAATCACGACGAATGATCTCAACCCCCTCTTTTGCGCCTAACTTGACTCTGATTCTCCCACTATGAGAGCTGATCCAGGGGCTAGTTCGGCTATAGAATGGAATTTACGAAAGCCCCCGTCTTTCCGACTCAATGTATTGCCCTTTGGGACCAGGATCTGACGAGGAAGTGAGAGAGGGGACACCAAACATAGGTGCGTACCATTGCCCCAATCCAATGGACTATGTCATACAGGGAGGAACCCTTGGAGGTTGGGACAGAAAAAAAGCAGGTTTTGTTTCTGCTTCCTTCGAGCAACCAAACTCTTTCGTCAGGTGTGGGTCAAGTTCCCTCATTATTGCTTGACTTCCCCTTTGGGGCACTAAAAGATGGACTAGGACTTAAGTAAGGGAGAGGACAACCCCTGTTTCTGGCTTACCTTCAACGAGTGAGTGCTATTCCCATTCCTTACTTTGATCCGACCCTGTTCCCCGACCAGTTTGCTTGCTCACTAGAAGAGTCAAGCGAGAGCAGCTAGTTTAGAAGGAAAAGGACACCTGGGGCTATTCGGCCTCACTTGTCGGAGACTGAACTACCGCTCGCTTACTTGCTGATCAAGGAGGTCATTTCCACTTACTCTAAGCATAGAAGGAAGAAGATTGAAAATCTAACAAACAAATTGTCTTCAGCCCTACTTACTTATAAGCTGACTTGGCCCAGGAAACAAGGTTCTATTAGGCTTGCAGGGCTTAAAAAAGAATGAGCTAGATCGCAGGTATTTGGATACGAGGTAGTAGCGGGGTCTAGTCGAAGCCGTGCGCAAAGTGTACAAAGGCGAGTCTCACGGGCAGCGGCACGTGAGGGGTCTCCCGAACTTCATGGAAGACGTAGTTAGGGAGTTGGAAGATGCACTTTGGACTCCTGCACCAGTAAGAATGGAACTGGAATAAAAAGTCGGGGTAGCTAGTCACTCCGTTACTGAGGAAAGAGAGGATGGCATTTCCATAAGTAGACTCTCCTTCTTACTGAATCCTTATCCTGCCCTCTCTACTCGGGAACAATTCATTCTTAACTCGTACATAAGTTCCGGGCGTCGACAAGAGAGTTAGCGGTCTACAGCTGGTTCGGTGGACTGGTGGTGACACGGGCGGGCCCTCTACTTTATTTGCCGAATCCAATCGATCATGGGCGGCCCTCTTCGTTCACAGTGTTTCTTTCCTTTCGAATCCAATTGTTCCAATCTGACCAAATAGCAATTCATCGAAATCATTCGGGTCACCTCTTTTTTAAGCACTTGACGAAGCCTATTTCTATAGAAAAGGACAGGAATCTATTGACTTTGAGTCTGTCTCCTACTACGAAATTGAAACTGAACACAGGATGGCAAAAGTGAGAAAAAAATCCCCTCGTACTACGTCATTATTTATTCAATTTTCCCTGGTAAGTGCTCCAGATGCAGTTGCTTTAGTTGACGTAGTGAGTGGAACCTAATTATTTCGCTCTATTCCCCCTAGTCCTATGTTTAAAGAATACAATCCTTACTTCTTTACCTCCCGTAAAATCCTTTATGCCTGATTTCAGTACTAACAATAAATGGCTAAAAACATCCTATTTTTTATGGTAAAATATGGAAAATCATATGGGAAACGAATAACGAATAGAAGTAGCCTAGCCTTTTCTTTCAGTCTCGGTCTCTAGATTCCCTTGTTCTTACTGTAGCTAGCACTTGTTATTGCAGTCAAGGAGCCAGGAGCCTTCAATCACATTTGAGCTTTACGCTCTTCTCCTTCTTGGGGGTCGGCCTGTAGTAGCAGGCGTACAGGACGAGGCCGAACAGCGCACCGAGGCCATTGGGGATCTGCAGAGCACGAACAAAGACAAGAGCCGGCACGGTTAGAGAGACACTCTCAAGTTATATAAGATTTGGTTGGAACCTGAAGATGGAGATATTACTGACCGTGACGTAGAGGTCGAATTTGATGAGAGCGTAGGACGTCCAGCAGACGCCGTTGAGGAAGCTCACCAGCGACAGGAAGAAGGGCATGTACTCGACGCTCTTGGTCTTGATCACTTTACCCTGCACGCAACCCACAATACACATTAATTCCTCCCTGCAAAAATATATATTCATTAGTTCCAAGCACAGGATGCAACAGCTCGAGCGTTCCAAAAATAGATATATATATTTAAATAGGTAATTAACAAGATTGATTCTATGTTCTATGTAAAATGTAAATAAATTCAGCAGGTAATATTGGTGAACTCTACACCTGGACCACATGACCCACGAGAAGAAACCGACATACAGGATCCCTTTTCCGTTTCAACGTGATCATCTCACAGAGTTGGCAAGGGAAGATCACAAAAAGCACAGACTGGTACAGGGACACATGTACTATCTCCATCCAAGAACACATGATTCGAAATCTGGCACACCTTAAACTTGCATCCCCTAGGTGAACACATATGTTTATGATGAAGCTGAACATGGCAGATTTCATTAGATGAAATATTCCTCCCGTTCCAGACCCGTCACTCAACAGCCAACGAGTTTGGCGAGAACAACAGAACAAGTTTGGTTGGCTAATCAATTGTACAACAGAACTGCCTGTATTGAATGCAACAGCAAGTAACCAAGGATACCGCATCGATAATCAGAGGACACGTAGGGGCTACGGTATCTTTTTAGGTAGAAACGAACAATAGGCCTTTTGACGGAACATAGAGCAACATGTTCTTGGGATGTGCCACACGAACACCATGACAGTTTAGCCCAAAAGGTAGCACGTTGGTTTTTACTGGTAAAAAGGGGGAAAGAAGAGATTTGACACGATGGTTAAAACAGGACCATTGATGCATCTTTTAGAGATGGATTTGGTTCCAAAATTGGCTCCCGCATCCATGCTTCCAGAACAAACAACAACTAAGGTATGCTAATAGTGGCACATAATGAATGCCTCAGCTATAACCTGATGAGTCACTTGCCCTGAGTAAGCTGCAAGATCCTTCACAGATCACTGTGTCTAGATCATGCAACAGATTTGAAAGATGATGGCAACCCATCATTAATCAGTAATCAGAAAAGAACCTGGAGACTGGAGAAGATGAATATGGCTAATCTGTTCTTAAATAGAAGTTCCAGAAGAATTAATATCGGCTTTTTTAATCTTAAACAGTAGAACCCCTGAATCACCAATCCATTCTGAACTGCAAAGGCAACGTGTCACTGACAGTTGGGTCCAAAAAATCCTTGACTGACCCAGCAGTAAGTGACCATGCACGACAACTTAACCTATGAAACCCTCATCCACACAACACCAACAACATCACCGCCGCCACCAACCGAAGGGGAACGCACGCCTATTCCCCAACAATATCACTAACATCTACCAATATAGATCTAAAAAGACATCTATGCATGTGGATCAAGAGCGGGATCGATGGGTACGTACCATGATGCTGAGGGGGGAGGCGTACATTGCCGAGCCGAATATGACGCAGAGGATGCCGTAGAACACCCAGAGCATGCAGTTGAGCAGCGTCGCTAGGTACGGGTCCGACTTGAACTCCTCCACGTCCTTGTTCTTGATGATCCGCCAGAACGTCGGCCTGCACATGTACAAGCAAAAAGCAAGCGCCCCCTCATCAGAATCAAACCCTAATTACCAACCACCTTCCATAGAGAGTAGACTAGACAAGCGGACGAGGGGGATGGCGGCGGCGGCTTACACAGGGGAGAGGAAGAGGCCGAAGGAGATGACATTGCCGATGATGTTGCGGGCCGCGTCCGGGGAAATCATCTTGCTTTGCTCGCGAGCGGGTGGGGACTTGGGATTGGTTTGGATTGGACGACGCACGCGGCGAAAGGGAGGGAGAGAGAGAGCCAAAGCAATTGAGATTTGGGAGTCGGTTGAGGTCGAGGGATTAGCTTATATAGATAGACGCGGCGGGGGCGCGGTGTTTATCCGGTCTCATGTTAGATCCTATGATTTGGTTAGTTAGCCTACGAGAACAAGTCACAAGTTTTTTGTTTGACTATGCATCCAGTTCGTTGCTATCTCTCTCTTTATCTACATGGATATTAACACGCACTATTCTTGAGAGTCAAGACACCGTTTTGCTTTAAAGAGCCAAATAAATCCCAGATAATTACTAATGCACCGTTGAGTACACAGATTCTTTTCCTGTTCGTACTGGAGTGTAGTAAGGAAAAACTGCTTGACTGGGAGAATCGTGGATATGTAGGGAATAGATAAATGCCACCCGCCTAAGTAAAGAACTGTTACAAATAAAGAGGAAACTAATAAGGATAAGTAAGAAACAAGAGAAAAGAAACCATATTTGATACCGGAATATTCGGTTTGATAACCCGCAACTAATTCCCCCTCTGGGTAATCTTTCACATTCGGCCAAAGAAGAAATTCTAAAAACTAGAAAGCCTATAGGCTGACGCCAAAGATTCCTTAAAAAAACCATATTTTGGCTGTGCTTCAACTATATCAACTGTACTTGAACTGTTAGATAATCATAGTCGATAATAACATCACAGCTCCCACCGCTATTGCAAAACCGTACATCAAACCTTAGCTTCATACGGCTCCTCTATGATCAGAAAAAAGGACTGTTTCGGTATTATCCCCCAGGTTTATCAGTTGCAGGTGAATCCTGTGAAACATCTCTCTCGAGGCTAGTAACAACACTTGGAAATGAAAAATGAGCTTAGCGGCTGTACCGGGTCAGGACCATAAACACCACGAGCCGGTTAAGCAACAGAAGCTGTGGGCGAAAGCACACTCGTCATTCTCAGACCCGCGGTCGAGGTACGTGCGAACAAGTTCCCATTCTCTATGTTTCATGGCCTATCAATGAAAGTCGGTATCAGGCTGGCTCGCTTGGCGGGTCGTCTCCTTATATACCTAAATCCTCGTTTCACTCATCGGTAAAGGTCTACCCTTCGAAAGGTAGGTTGAGTTCCCCTGTATGTAGCCAGCCACACTCTACTCGCAGGTAAAATATTGGCGTAGACAACAGAGAATGTGCTAGGTAGGAAACCGAAGGAACTCTTACTATACGAGAATTTGCAATTCAATATGACAACCGATCAGAAGGGATTGGACGATCCCAATGCGTTGCCCTCCTTCGCAATACCGGAACTATCTGACCGAGCTCCATCAACACAGAAAGCGGAAGGGACGGCAGATACGGATAGACTGGATCCGGAAAGGGATTTCAGCCAGTCCTTGCCTATTGCTGGGCTGGTTGTTTTGTCACGGTCCGATTAGTAGAAGGTGAGTGAGTAAGACGAGGCCCCCGAAGCGTAATGCAGAGCTATACTGCTCTTGTTTTTCCTTCCGCCCTGCTTAGGAGAACTTTCTCTAGAACCCACTTTAGCTAGCTTTCAAGGATACCATTACAGATGAGTGAAGCGAGTATACTATTTCCGGAGCTCCCGAGGTAGCGCGGTAGCGGAAGCCCTTTCTAGTTCAAGCAGTTCCAATTCCTATTCTGCTTCACCGCTTACACCACACTCTATTGGTTCGCCTTGTGGTGCCTTTCGATCAAGGTCTACTTTGGTTGATCCACTTTCTTCTACAGCGCGTTATCCGCATCGAAGTTAGCCAGGTTCCTACCGCTTCTTGATATTATGGATTTTGCAATCCCTGAACGCCAGTGCTTCTACAACCAACGGATACTATTTAACATAAATAATAAGTAGAAATGGACAAACGAGTGTGGCTACACAGAGTGAGGAAAAAAACATGGTGGTACCAGCATTGCGTATCACTCACTATGCTTTATGTAATATTGCTTAAGCAATGGTAAAATGGGAGTCCTGAGCAAAGCACATCTGATCGATATGAATGAAAGATACATCCGTCTTTTCTTCTCCTTCGAAGGTTAGGTATCCGCTCGTTAGTTCAGCGCCGCATAAATACTGACTTTAAAAGGGGCGACTCCCTCCTGTGCTTAAGTTGTTTCAAGCTTGTAAAGACTCGCGATCGGAAGATTGACCTAGTTTTCTTTCAGCTGAAACTCTACCTAATGGTTCAGATTCCCCGGGTCCATGGGTCCATGGCCGCTTAGCTTAGACAGCCTTGTTAGATACATGAATGCGGGGTTCGGTTTCCAATTGATTTGTATTCACCGGGACCTCCCCTTATTGGATTTTCTCCACTTTTCTAGTTGCCATGGTAAGAATGTTGAGCAAATGAGTTTAAGGGGTGGTTTCTGTTTACTTTTTTTCAGCCTACGTCGTCTCTCTTCCAGAACCTCACAATCATCAGCGTCTGAAGTTTCATGATGAATATTGGTTTCACATTTTATTGCTTACGTGAGGAAATATCAATTTGGAACTCGAATTTGTATTTGAGTTATGATGAGGAGTGAGGTAGATTCGCATTGTTGAAGAAAGCGAAGAAAAAGGATGCTGCTATGGCTTGCTTGTGGCTCTTTCTTCTATTGGCTAGTCTCAGGCATGATAGTTTCCATTTCTTTTGGAAAGCAAGTGCGGCTCAGTCATAAGTGTTAGTAATAGCATGAAGTAAGTTGTCGGTAGCCGGCATTAGGTAAAAGGAAAAGCTTCTCAAAAGCATCCAGAAATATCATAGAATGGTGATTGAGATCACCTTCACGGGAATCATCCTTTGCAAATTGGGGGAAGGGAACCAATCAAGTCACCAAGAAGTTCCCGAAACTTGGTTTAGTACTAAGGTTCTTCTCTTCCAGCGTTTAGTATTCAAGTTCTTCTCTTCCAGCCCCCCGGCCCCTCTTTGATAAGGAAAGTTTGCATTTCTCAAACAAAAAAATGACAAATATGGTTCGATGGCTCTTCTCCACTAGCAGGTTTACTGCTTTCTATTTGCACTTTTGTATTAAGTTTCCTTATATATACGATTTTTTATTATTTTCTATTTGTCTATTTTTATTTTTAGTGCGTTTTATTTCGATTATTCTTCTCCCAATTTTAAATCTTTTCGGAGCCTCCTTCATTATTACTCTTCCTCCAGAGATTCAGGATCCCCAAGCTCTAGCTCATTTAGCAGGGCTAAACTTCTATCTGAGCCTTTACGAGCAGGATCCTGGATGGGTTACGTTCATTCAGAACGAGCTTAATCACAATACCCCTCTGGAGGACATACCTGGACGGCTTAAGCTCTTCCTAATGGAAGAAAAGCTGTCTAGTATGCGACAAGATGTCATTCAGGAATTTGAGGCGCTTTATCAAAGAATAGGGCCTTATCTACCGATCGAGCCCTACTTGGTCGATGAAGCGATTCGTTCCTATCTGGACCATATTCACGCAACTGATTCTTTCACTGTTCTCCAAGCGTCTTATCAAGATCTGGGGAGAATGAGGGAGGATCTGTTTTCTTTAGAGATGCTGTTTCCCACAACCGGGATCTCCTTGAGGCGGAAAGCTCCGCAAGGAGGTGCCTGGAAGTGGAACAGAGGATCCGATGGGAAGAAATCCCCAAGAGCAAGGCAAGTCTCGAAATAGCTGACCACGAGCATGCTCTCGACTTGTTTAAGTCGGAGGATCTTAGAAGGGAATTAGAAAAAAAAGAGTGGGGTAGCTCAGTAATTCTGATTCTTTTCTCTTCCAGCCCCCGGGCGGGCCCCTCTTTCTTTTCTCTTCCAGCCCCCCGGCCCCTCTTTGATAAGGAAAGTTTGCATTTCTCAAATAAAAAATGACAAATATGGTTCGATGGCTCTTCTCTACTAACCACAAGGATATTGGGACTCTCTATTTCATCTTCGGTGCCATTGCAGGAGTGATGGGCACATGCTTCTCCGTACTGATTCGTATGGAATTAGCCCGACCCGGCGATCAAATTCTTGGTGGGAATCATCAACTTTATAATGTTTTAATAACGGCTCATGCATTTTTAATGATCTTTTTTATGGTTATGCCGGCGATGATAGGTGGATTTGGTAATTGGTTTGTTCAGATTCTGATAGGTGCACCTGACATGGCATTTCCATGATTAAATAATATATCATTCTGGTTGTTGCCACCAAGTCTCTTGCTCCTATTAAGCTCAGCCTTAGTAGAAGTGGGCAGCGGCACTGGGTGGACAGTCTATCCGCCCTTAAGTGGTATTACCAGCCATTCTGGAGGAGCAGTTGATTTAGCAATTTTTAGTCTTCATCTATCATGTATTTCATCAATTTTTAGTCTTAAATAATATAACAACTATCTTCAACATGCGTGGACCTGGAATGACTATGCATAGATTACCACTTTTTGTGTGGTCCGTTCTAGTGACAGCATTCCTACTTTTATTATCACTTCCGGTACTGGTGGGGGCAATTACAATGTTATTAACCGATCGAAACTTTAATACAACCTTTTTTGATCCTGCAGGAGGGGGAGACCCAATATTATACCAGCATCTCTTTTGGTTCTTCGGTCATCCAGAGGTGTATATTCTCATTCTGCCTGGATTTGGTATTATTAGTCATATCGTATCGACCTTTTCAAGAAAACCGGTCTTCGGGTATCTAGGCATGGTTTATGCCATGATAAGTATAGGTGTTCTTGGATTTCTAGTTTGGGCTCATCATATGTTTACTGTGGGCTTAGACGTTGATACGCGTGCCTACTTCACCGCAGCTACCATGATCATAGCTGTGCCCACAGGAATCAAAATCTTTAGTTGGATCACTACCATGTGGGGAGGTTCGATACAATACAAAACACCCATGTTATTTGTTGTAGGGTTCATCTTTTTGTTCACGATAGGAGGGCTCACTGGAATAGTTCTAGCAAACTCTGGGCTAGACATTGCTCTACATGATACTTATTATGTGGTTGCACATTTCCATTATGTACTTTCTATGGGAGCCGTTTTTGCTTTATTTGCTGGATTTTACTATTGGGTGGGTAAAATCTTTGGTCGGACATATCCTGAAACTTTAGGACAAATCCATTTTTGGATCACTTTTTTCGGGGTTAATCTGACCTTCTTTCCCATGCATTTCTTAGGGCTTTCGGGTATGCCACGTCGCATTCCAGATTATCCAGATGCTTACGCCGGATGGAATGCTCTGAGCAGTTTCGGTTCTTATATATCCGTAGTTGGGATTCGTCGTTTCTTCGTAGTTGTCGCAATCACTTCAAGCAGTGGAAAGCACCAAAAATGTGCGGAAAGTTCTTGGGCTGTTGAACAGAATCCAACCACACTAGAATGGTTGGTACAAAGCCCTCCGGCCTTTCATACTTTTGGAGAACTTCCTGCGGTAAAAGAGACAAAAAGCTAAAAAAAACCTCTCCTAACTATGAAGGAAGTTTCATAGAGATAGGTGTGGGGAAATAAGTTCTTCATTTGAAGAGTTAGTTGGCTGGCCTACCGGCCCGCAGATTAGGAAGGCTTTTATCGCCAACTGAACTGCGTAACCAAAGCGATTCCTTCTTGGTGGAGATAGGTGGTCCTGGTCCAACCTAAGTCAGTTCGAACCTGACGGGTCGTTCGTTCGTGTGGAGAATCTCTCTCCTTACTCAGGATTTCTTTATCTTCGAGGCGAGGCATATTCATATGTCGAAGAAGGGGGAAGTGTCTCCATTTACGCTCATAGAACCCGGAAAAAAGAATATACCGTTGTTTAAGGACCAAGGATGCGATGTGAGAAGCGTAGGTCGGAGTAGCAGGAGTATGCGACAAGCAGTTTCATGTTTGATGTGGGTCTATAACGAGATGAATTAGAACACTTGGAATCCTCGCGGATATAGCTGCCACGAGGGCTCTTTCCCACTTAATAGATTCATTCCTTCGTTACGGCGGTTGAGGGTACCTGCCGTTCAGAGATGCTATCAGAGTAGGAAAGTTAGCCAAGTTATCCTGCCTAGTTTAGATAAAGCACCCCGATCATACCAGACGCAACCCGATCATTGTATACATAACATAGTTGAATTTGAGTAAATTCTCTCTGCCTTTCCCATTTCCAATTCAAAAACCACTAGGCATAGAAGGAAATCTTTCCCGGTAGAAGGTTCTCAGTAATCAGCAGTCGGAATAAGCCCTTCCAGTCTTTTTCGCCTAAGAAGGTTTTGGAGGAGGAACCTATGGGAACGGCAGTCCTGCATCGAGATTATTAGTTGCTTACCGCTGCACATTTTATCAAGATCAACCTGTGGGAATAGCCGTCCCTTACTTACCAAAGAAAGAAAAAAGGAATGACGCGGTCTGGTTTACAAGTAAGAAAGAAATAGGATAAGGGTAAAGGTGAC
>NC_041383.1:8537946-8540446 GCF_002162155.2 Triticum dicoccoides | reverse complement strand
CAGACAGACTTATTATCAGTGCTCCAAGCTCCATGTGTTCTAGGGCTAAGACTACGTTGGTGTAGGCTCCCCTTGTCCTTCCTCTGGCATTCGCCGATCGATTTCTAAATGAGTGGAATTTCGATTCTCTAACTGCTCAAATAGCAATGGTTTCCTGTTCCGCATTGACCCTAGGATTGGCGGCTTGGCTTAAAGAATATGGGATTCTCTTTCCGGTGGAAAATGGCATCTGAAAATGAGACTGAGACCTACTTTTCGAATTGTCAGAGGCTATGAGATCCACTTTCTTTTGGAAAGGAGAAGGGAGAAGCAGCATTTCAACTGTGTGAGGATGGACTCTAGACCCACTCGTTCTGATTCTGTGATTGCAATTTCTCAAAATGGATCATAAAGTTGATCCTGTTTACTAACTCACTCTCGAAGTAGAAGTACCGGACCAGGTAACCAGAAGATAAGGCCACTCGGCAAGACTGGACTAGTTTAACATGGCTATCTAGTGGAACACTATATATACAGGACTTGTAGAGCTTGAAAAAGCTTGTTTTGGTCTTTTTTTCTCTTTTCTGGGCACTGAACTTCATAGACAGACTTACCAACTGATGAGCCAAAGTAGCAAATTTCTTCTTCCTGGGAGGGGTGGACTCTACGTTGGTAGATCAACTTTCATTTCTTCCTTCCATTTCATCTGTTCAAGTAGTCTCCTTTTCAAGTAGATACGCTTTGATACCAGACTGGTGTGCATTCTATGCTTACCCAGCGAGCGAAGGAGCGAGCCAATTCCTCTGTTCTGGTAGAGCCAATTCCTTTGAAGAATTGTTTACTTTCTTGTCTTTCCTCCAGTGAACAGAGTGGAAGACCAGGTATCTTCGTAGTTGGCTCTGGAATGATTGCTTGCAGGATTTCATATTTTCCAGTGATCAGCTTAGTTGGAAGAGATAGATAGGAGAAGCGAATGCCAGATGCGCGGTGTGCCAATCAATCCAATTTCGTGAGATCGAGTCAAGATAAGAAGGCAAAATTCTTTGGAGTAAAGTCGCCTGGAAGAAAGAATAGGAATTGATCTAGCTATAGTATAGATAGAGTGTCAGATGAAATGCTTGACAAGGCAAGGAAACAGAACTTCCACATCCTCTGTTCACACTACCTGGATTGGAATTGGTTCTATCGAGATATACTGACTTGAAACAGGAATTTCTTGGTAACTGCTGCTTCTTTGAAGCAAGTGCTTTCGGGTTGGCTCTTCTGATATGTGTATTTGCTACCCATACGGAACAATTTCATTGATGAAAGATGGATGGCTATTCTCCACATTTGCCAACACAGTGCACTTTTTCTTCTATTTCGTGATTCCTTTCTTTCTGTCGCCATTTGAAAATCGATTTCTCCTCCTAGTTTTAGTCACACACGTCTTTTCCACCTAGGAAGGATGCCCCTACGATCATTCCATGCTCTGCCTTCGCCCGAGCGGTCCCCAGGGAAGGAAGATCGAACACCCTGTATATACATAAGATGGCTGATCACTGGCCCTGGGTCTAAAACAAGGTCCTTCGTACCAACTTGCTCATTCCATCCTTACGTGAGGATTGAATGAGTAATGATTTATGCGTGAAACTTTTAATTCGGAATAAGATCAATCCTCCCGTGAACATTTTACGGGAGGTCTGCCTTCCTCGGTAAGCGGACCGTGGAAGCTGCAGTGCTTTGCTCGGTAAGAAGGATCTATTATGGCGTGGCTGAAATGAACGAAAAGCGAGATGATTCAAATCGATTGATAGATGGCCTGATCTGTTCTGATAGATCGAAAGGTTTTCTATCAATAATAAGGGTTGACCTCCTTCTATCTATTGATGATACAAGATATCTATCTATTCTGGATCCATCAGAAAGAAATCGATATGTATCTTATTTTTTCTACATCGTATGTAGAGCGCCCAAGCGTTTGGCCAGCTCAGTTCTATTATCCATCGGTCCAATGCACTGGCTCATCTCATGGAGGGAAAAAGCAAATGTAGTTAGTTGTCTTGTTGTTGTTCGCCGCCTCGACACATTCCCCGGCATCGTCCCACACAGAAAGAACGAGCGTGGAGCCCCGGCCCGACCTGTAAGTCTGCTAACGTAAAGCGAGGAGTTGAGCCTGAACTGGCGAACCGAAGTCACTTTCGTAACCATACTTCCTTCAGCTAACACGTGTCCAGTCCAGCGGGAACGCGAAGCGCAAACGAATGTGAGCTGCTATACCGAATCCCCCGCTGGCCATCGGGGACCTAGTGGTAAGGCCATGATCCGCAGGGGAAGGGATCACTCATTCTTCTATTGGGGACAGGTGCACGAACGACAACTCCAAACGTCAGACATCGGCCGCCTATACCTACAGTTTAGGTGGCACCAGCAAGATCCAGCTAAGGTAAGGAACTTCGTGTCGCGGCTGCTCCACTCCGCTGCGGTCTTTTGAACTGAACTTCGTTGCCTTCCCGCGCGCGAAACGAATGGGCGCTGTGTC
>NC_041383.1:8513124-8537597 GCF_002162155.2 Triticum dicoccoides | reverse complement strand
CATTTGGATCGACGAGCCATTTCGCGAATCAATAGAATGTCTCTCTATCCATATCTATTCTATCTTTATATGACGGGCCATAAAAAAAGAAGTATTTTTTTATGGCATGCGGGATGATCGCGCCTAGTAGCCACATATCAGTTGCGCTCAATATGCGGGATTTCCGTTGGATTAGATCTTTCGCTTTGACGAATTTGGACCTAGCGAAAAGGACTCTAAGCCTTCGCGCAAACAAGCAAAGTAGAAGCAAGACAAGGAAGCGGAGCTGTCGTAGAAGCAGTAGCTTCCCCCGACAATATACAATACAACAGTAGCGACCATGAATAAAAAAGCCCCTTGTTTAACGAGTTCGCTGCTTTTCCCAGGCCAGAGAAGGGCAACTACTTATTGATTGATCGCCTTTCTTTGATATGTGTTCAAGTTAGTACAATACAAACTACAACTAGATCAAAGCGGAAGGGCCACTCACTATAGAAGCTATAACTAGAAAAGCCCTACCCAATAGTTTAGTAGTCGGCCAAACCCCCATGCTCACGACATGTTCTTGATATTGATTGAGTTGGAGGGAGTCAGAGACTACCACGGAATCCTTCCATAGTCACCCCGGTGACCTTCGTCACCAAAGCGTCACGACAGTTTCCAAGACCCCTCATATAATCTCCAGTGGGGATCAGTCGGAGGACGTAGGAATGCCGACCACTACATAAGCCGCTGGCGGAGAAAGCTCGAAGAGCTTCCCTTCATTCGCTTCGCGGGAGTCGCACACAGCACATAGCTGGAAGTCAGAGGGCCCGTACTACCTGCCTAACCCTTTGCTCCGAGGGACCGTAGAACGGAAAGCGCCTTATAAACAACTCGGCAGAAGGGAAGGGGCCTATGTATTTGCATGACCCCTGCGGATTTGACCCTACCTACACCCGAAGCCAATCCCCTAGCGGTCCTGCCACCACGCCGCAGAACAGGAGCTCGTGTGGAACCTTGGATTTCTGGCATAACAGCGGTGGAAGGTATCAAAATATTACGGCCGCATAACCATAACATAGTATATACACTAAGGTCGGCCAAAATATGGACACCCGAAGGGCCCGGCGCGCACAATCCTATCCTATCCGAGCCCGTCATTGCATGCACTTCGGACAGCCGTCCGTAGCATCATAAGGAGCACCTCCCTTTCGAGGTACCAAAATGGAACGGTCTTTATTTGTGTTGTTAGTTGGTCTTTCTCAACGTGGTCTATAGCACGAAAAACCATTCTTTACAAGATAGGGCCGTTCACATGAAAGAAAATACAAAATCCATTCTTCATGGTCGGGCGCATTTCTCCAAATCCTCCAGGATCACAAGTGGAAGCTAAGCAAGGGTGGGGAGGCTGCGAGCTCCGCGTCGAACAGAAAGAAGCAAGCAGGGGGTGTTGCCGTAGCGCTCCGGAGAGCAAGCGTAGGCAACCAAACTAAATAAGGCTACAAAAGTAGCTAGCTAGCGTTTTTAAGCTGGCTGCCTTTTCTAGCGCGCGTACTCTTCTGTGGAGTCGCACGGAACGAGCCTTGTCTTCCCTCCAACGACTAGCTCCCTTTTCTTGTTCCGGTCACCCTTCTCTTGCCGTGAAAGGACTTTTGCCTGTGGTGTGGTCCAACCCGTGGGCGGAGTCGCCCTCATCCCCCCATTGCTCAGTGCTCCCTGCAGCTTCGCTGGGCTTTACCCGCGTGGGCGCGGGCTTCTATAAGAGAATGAAAAGCTCTCTTTTTACAATAAAACGCGAACCGCGCGGAGCCCAGCCTTTTTCATTTTCTGCCGCCACTGGGTGGCCGCAGGGGAAACACAGCCCGGCCGCCTCTCGGGAAAGGGGGGGTGGGCCTACCTATCCCGAGGGAGCAGCTGAGAGGTTCCATATGCCGAGCTTATCACAATTATGGATATTCACAAGCAACTAATTGTTCTTATACTCACATAAGTATAATGAGAGACGAGTGAGACGCCTTTAGCTCCTAGAATGCCTTCTTCAACTTTGCTATACGCAATTCGTGCGCCAAATAGAACTGCTAGACTACGTCGAGTTGTGACCACTCATGCCTCTAAAGAGCGAGGCAAAGGGTAACACTAGGGCGGAGCTCCACCTTTTGTTCTTCCAGCTCGGACTCCTAAACTAGAAACTATATAAGAGGCACGAGATGATCAGGTGTGTGCACTAAATCTCGACATGATGAAAGCTTATGAGAACTTCACTGCTATAGCCGATACGGGATCTAATGACTTATTTCTTAAAATAGGGTTTTGTGACTACCGAAAGTGTCTCTTTTCATGACACAGGGGGGGTCTCTGTGGCCCTAGTTTCTTTGGCCCATTTGAAATGAGCTACGAATAGGTCCTACTTCAGACAATCCTTCCTTGTCCCTTCAGAGGAGATGAGTGGGATGACGAATGAGTTCTTTAAACATCTCTATACTGCTGAAGGTACTGAAAGAATGGAGGATGTTCGTTCTGTCGACAGTTCCTCGGAAAGTATCTCAGGCAATGAATGAGAAATTGACTGCGCCCTTTACTGGTTCTGAAGTGTGACCTTTTTAAGATGTACCCTGAAAGGCCGCTGGCCCGGACGGCTATCCAGCCCACTTTTTTTCAGCGAAGGTGGGATTTCTATGGTGATGAGGTTAGTGACTTCAGTTACCTTCTCGGTTCTTTTCAATGGGGAGCGTCTTGAGGAATTCAAACCTTCTCAGGGACTACGCCAGGGAGATCCAATCTCTCCGTACTTATTCTTGTTAGCAGCAGTTTAGGTATTCGAAATAGCGAAATACATAAATTGAATGCAGCGCCCTGCCGGCATTTCCTGACCTCTGTTCCTATGGGGGAAAGAAGGTGTGGCTTTGGACCCCAAACTCTTCCATGACGCCCTTCTTCTTATAGCGTGGGTAAGTGATCAATACAGACAAAAATCACACCCATTGGATCCATCCTGATATGATTGGGTGATTTGCACGTTCCCTTAAGAACAAGCACACACACACTAAATCCTGAAAAGAAAGATAGATGCTCATCTTCGCACTGATAGCAGCAGGCTCACTACGTACGTTGTCCAACCCACCTCGTAAGACATCTTTCCTCGGATAGCCAAGCGAAAGAGGAGGTCTCAAGCGTGCAAAAACACATGTATGAGCAGGAAAAGATATGCAATCAAGCTCAGAGACTGCAGATAACGGATCTCTCAGGCACCGGTTTCCCTCAGTTCAGGAAGGGAAGCGAGCTTTCAAGGGTCCAAGGATAAAAAAGGTAATTAATATGTCTCCGACCGAAGTGATAGATAAAGGCTTTACCCATTGGCAAGGAACGCTTGGAGGAGTGAAACAACGATTCCGCCTAGCGTAGGACACGTATATTTGATCCAATCTAGCAAGCGTAGCCAGCCCCACCCACGGGTGAAATTGTACGGCTCCCTATCTCGTTGAAAGCCCCTTTGCTTACGGAAGAGAAGAGTTGGATGCCGTGGTGGGAAAGCTCCCGTTTCAACTTTGCTTCTTGTAAGCTTCGGTATAAATAGCTCACTTGCGGGATCTAATCTCATTCTATGGGAACAGCTTTCATTTCTATCTTTTGGCTTAAAGTGGTGAACAAATCCTTTCTCTTCACTTTTTGTGCTCCGCTTGGCTCCGGTCAAGATGTGACTCATCCTGTATATACATAATTAGGAGACCTCTCACGAACTTGTTAAAGAAAGGAGTACCATTTGTGTGGACAAGCCAAAGCAATCCTTTGATGTTCTCAAGCAAGCTTTAATTGAGGCCCCTGTGTTGGTTCTCCCTGATTTCAGTAAAAGATTTGTGCTAGAGACAGATGCCTGTGGGCATTGGAGCTGTGATAAGGGGTAGAAGTATTCGTGTGGGGTGGGTTTCGAAGGGAAGGTTGCACAATAGATCGGAGATCCTTTGAGGAAGACTGAAATGACTATACTTATAGAATGGTCCATATCGAACAGATACGATACTGGTTTACACAGAGAATATCGCCTAGCTCTAAAACGGCAGCACCTGAGTGCAACTTAGAGTAAGAAAGAATGACCTTCTGCTACCTTTTTACCGGGGCATTGTTTTAACAACTTTAGCTGATTGATCTACGAATGGAGGGATTCCAGCTTATTTTTGTTAACCGAGATGCAAACGACTAACAAACTGGATTCGAAGCCACCTGTCGTAATAGTACCTGCGGGTTCTTTCTGTGGAGCCTTCAAATGCAATAGCTAGCTGCCCAACGGCCAATGCCACCGGCAAATCTCCATTTTCCAACTTATACAACTCTTTGGGGTCCAAAGATACTCGCCATTGCAACTTAATAAATAGGACCGGTGGGATCGCCTTCAACAGATATATCGGTTTCACTGCTTTCGTACCCTTTGTTTTGGTCATGTGGATGACCCGCGGACCGTAGATAAGATGGATACCCACGTACTGCCTTCAATGAAGAGAGTTTTACCAAGGACCCTTAGACAGATAGGGGGGACAGATAAGAGGTATGCAACCTGCTGAATATTGTCACCGAATCGCTCACTGACAAATACTTGGGGCTCCCCTCCCTGGTAGGAGTGGATAGGAGCGACTGCTTCCAACACTTAATTGAGAGAGTTTGCACTCGGATTAATGGCTGCAAAGAGGAAGGGCTAATTGGCTCCGCCATGGAGACCGAAATACGAGCTTCTTTCATCACATCATTTTGCAACGGAGAAAAAAGAAGAACATAATAAAGTTTCTGAATGACTCAAACGGCAACAGGATTGAAGGTAATGACCAGTTAGCATCTCTGATACAGGGTTACTTTGAGGGACTGTTCACCTCAGAAGTCCTAGCTCCCGACCCAGGGCTACTGGGGAAAGTAAACAGGCGAGTAACTGAAGAAATGAACGCAAGCCTCTTGGCTCCGTTCACGGCAGATGAAGTAAAGGCAGCACTCTGAATTCAATCGAGAGTTAGGTACAATAATCTTCAGATATGACAATACCTCCCCCAAAGCATTGTCAAGTGTTGGAATTAGGGCACCAACCACGAATAGGAGCTGTATAGAACTCCGGAAAGAGACCTTTGATGAAGTCGGCATCCTCCCAAGTGGCATTTGCTTGATCCAAACTAGCCCACTTCCTTGGTCGCTGAAAAACCATGCAACGTAAGTAATTTTCCACATACTGATTCACACGTTCTGTCTGGCCATCTGATTGTGGGTGATAGGCAGAGCTAAACCTCAATTTCACTTGCAGTGCTTTGAAGAAGGCCTGCCACATGTTACTTGTGAATATCCAGTTTACTTCCTATGATAAAGCGAGGGCCGAGAGTTCTCAGTATTTAGCAAAGCTATTCCTATCTAACGGATAAAAACAGGATCAAATGACAAAGACATTGTTTGTGGAGAAAGAGGTGGCTTTTCCCGGATGAAATGAAACATTTGATTTGTGTAACAGGAGAAAGATTTCCCACTCCTTAGCCATAAAGATGTGGCCATGAAAAAGGGAGGGGATTCAGTGGAACTGGATTGGCCGGGCGGTAGAGTCGTGGAAACACTTGTTGATTCCTATTTTGGACCCTAGCTCCATGGAACAATATGCTACTGCGGAAACATGGAAGAATTGCAATCTTAGATCAAAACACTATGTGTGGAAAGCTTGATAAGGGTCAGTTACTTGTACATTTGATTAGTATGAGCTACTCACATCGTTTTTTAAGGATAGGTGGAGTAGGACCCTACAATAAAGAGCAGATAGCCCAGATGAATCATGGGAATAACAATATGAGGCCTTTGACGAGTAAAGGAGAAATGCAAGATTTGGATCCGCGATTTCAACAAGTAGTTCGTGCTTCGTCGGAAGTTTGACAATCACCTTCGAGACTAAAACAACCACCCCCTTCTATATTCCCCCTAGTCCTATGTTTGACAATCCCATGTCTTTTTTTGCTGAGAAATCTTGGATCAAGACATACAAGGCAGCATTGGTCAAACATAGGACTACCTAGGCTAGGTCATTCATTGCTTGGTCCGCTATATTCGTTTTGTCTTCTAGTTCTCCACAGGGACTTCCTACTACTCCGCCGAATCTCTCATCTGAGAAAGTAGGTCACCTGGGTCGGGTAAAGCAGCGTAGATAAGGCTGGAGTTTATGAACAAGTTGATGTCTACTAGGGCATTGACCGTACAAGCAGGTAAGTATAGGGCTCAGCTAGGAATTCGTTTATGCTTATATTTATAAGCTTTCTTCTCACTAGGTAGGGCGGGCAGTTGGTCTTATTGCCCTGCATCATATGAGAAGGAGTTCTTCCACGAAATAGAGGTCTTCTATGGTATTTGTGGCATTGATGGATAGTACTGGTCTGTTGTCAACAAATAGACTGGCTAGGTCACAGTCTGCTAAGTCTACTAGTGGGATATGAATATGCATTAGTAGTAGTTATTGCTGCCGGATTGGTATTAACAGTTGGTCAAGTCTAGCGTAACGTTTTTTAAGTAGAAGGATAGGGCATTAATTACCTGGGGTCGATAGGTACACCTTTATAATAAATTATTAGCACAAAGCTCTCATCTCACTTTTCATAGGTAGGCGAAAACTCTATAGTGATAGTTTAGTGTATATTGGCTTGGATTCTTTCTATTGTTATGGGAAAGGCATATCCCCACCCAGTTCTTCTTCGTCTTAATTAATAACTCCTTCCTGAACTTCAAAGTACGATAGAAACTTACTTATATCTCGTAGGAAAACTAGAGAATGAGCCATCTCCATCTCGTAGAGAAACTAGAGAGGTGCTGGGCGCAGCTGAAAGGAAATCCAAGAAGAGTCCATGAAAGGCTAGCACGATTAGGATCCTTTGTAGGGTTTATCTCGGAAGAGAAGGCTATGAAGCGAACGTCTCTTCTTTGGGAGAGAGGGGAAGATCTATGCAGGACACTTAACCCGTGCCGGAGGACTGCACACAGCTGGTACAACCTCGTGTGGTACATTTTACATGTTCTTACAAGTCCGATGGTACAGTTGACCTAGTATCGAATTATTATAGATTCCGTTGGCAGCCATTGCCCCCCTGCATGTCGTCTGACACGACCGAAACGAAACTTTACACCCCCTAGCAGCCCCCTGTCGGCATCGAAAACGGAGGGAAGTGCACGTGCTGATGTTTAATCATGCGATGCCAATGATGTAAGCGCGGGCCCGCAGGTGCAGACAGGTTCGTCGGGGGCAAGCTTCAGAGGTGGGGGGTACGATTGTGGAAGATCGCGTGGAGGCAGGGGTTGGAGATGTGATGCAAGGGTGCGGGGAATTGGGTGGAAGGACAGTCGTTAATGTGGAGTCAGGACGGGCGTGAGGCAAGAAGTGGAGGGAAGTGGGATCTAGATTAGAAGAGATAAATACGATATTCCTGATACCCGCGGACGATCCCTAGCCTAGCTTGGCAATCCCTTGAAAATGCAATGCATTTTCCCTTTAGATGAAATTGCTTTTTCGGTGGGAACTAAAAAAAAACTCTCAAATCAACTCACGCATATTCCCTTGCTTCTGTTAACTACGCATATCTCCTGTTTCTATACTTGCTAGCTAGCAACCTCTTATCACACATTTCTATACTTGCTAGCTAGCAACCTCTTATCACACAGAAAGCATGACATGAATGCATACCCCCGTGTATACAACTCCTTACTATCTCTAATATACCGTGGCTTGTTCGGCGCATAGACCTATTATTATTATCGGTCAGGCTTTCCTTTTGGCAGGTGATTACTATATATAATATAGCGGGCTTTCCCTTATCCGTTCGCTTAGGTATCTGACTGTGTAGCGTAGTTCGCCGATTCCCGGGGCCGGCACGGCACAACCGGATCCCCATCCTTAGCCAAAGTCCGTACTTTACCCCGTTCCTGATCCCCAATGCCAGGGTGGAATAGTAGCCAGCCATGAGATCTATACTTTATCCATTGGTCAAGTAGCATAATTGTTTACCAGGTCTTTCTTCTTGGATAGATATGGCCCTACCTTCCTCTTGAGGAATCCGTTCATGATGCCCTGGCTACACTGACGGGACTATGCTGTGCGCTTTCGAGAAGATTCACACTACCGGCGAAAGGAAGCGGATAAGCTTATCACGAACGGCGCATCCTAGGACATATAAATACGTATCATCCCTTTTGGAGATGACTACACTATCGGGGAAAGAATCCATAAAATACTAGTGTGTTCAATTGGAAGATCATAAGTAGGACGGATAATATCCAAAGACACCAGTCCATCCAATTCCCTAAACTTCAATCAAATCAAGAAGAAACTAAAGAAACCGCGGAAGAAAAGCAATGGTTGTTCGGGGATAGGTCCCGCAATGAAAGTATTAATAAATCTAAAGTAGATTGGCAAGAAAGAGCAGTTGGTCATCTCGGAAAGATAGATAAAGCTAAATCTAGGAAAGCAAGCTAGGAAACCCTAGATAGGAGCAATCCGTTCCACCACTCCTGAGAATTTAGGGCATAATCACCCGCGGAGCAACTAGGGTACTCAACACTGTAGTAGTATAATCGGTTGTCTTTCTCTAGCCAATAACACGGCAAGAGGTGGACGGCAATGAAGTTGAGGGTAATGACAACAAACTAAATCCCAACACTTAATGCAAACGGCTCTGAATGGTCTAAAGATACGAATTATTCGACCGAGATGGGTTTACCTCACTCGTTTGTAGAAACACTTTCGAAAGAACAGACAAGATCCACCAGATAAAAAATTGGTACGCCACGCATGGCTGCTCCGGCGAGCGACGGGGGCACGGGCGCGGTGTTTCTCGCAGTTGCTCGATGGCTAGGGGAACGGATAAATCCCCTTTCGAAATGACTTGATTATCCCTCGACTAGGAAACAAGAGTACTCTTTACCATAGGAAAGAAGCTAACTCTGAAAAAGAGAAATGGAATCATCGAGATAGGAGCTAGTTCCTAGATTGAGAGAGTTCTGCCTAATGCCTAAATTGGATGGTGGATCTTCAGCTTTAGCGAGTTCACTCGTAGAAATGTCCGTTTCATTGCTCCTCGGGTGCTTCCTTCTTTCAAATCTAGATTTCCTAGAATCATACCTTCGTCCATTCTTGGCAAGCCTTCTTCTCTGATGGTATAGATGAAGACACCGGATCCCCATCCTTAGCCAAACCTTCAATTCAAGCTAGGGCAACAAAGGTTTCATCAGAAAGGGATGGATGGCCTCCACTCACAGATCCACTTTCTTTCGGGGCCATCAATACAATAGAATAGTTCTGTTCTTTAGCCGACGTTTTTCCTTGCCGTCTATATCCGAGCGGTTCCCTTTGGCATTTTCACTTGCTTTGCTACTACGGTACCCGCATTCTTGAAAGAAAAAGGGATGGATAGTTGCCCTTAGGAGACAGATGGTGCCCATTTATCCATAGAATAGGTTCAAGAAGATGAGACGCATTGATGTTAATGAACTTGAGGTTGAAGTTCTAGTAAGCTTAAGCATAGGTTTAGGTGCACAAGTGGTATACCAAAATACTCGTTTAACTATTCCGCAATGGGACACCCTTCTCAAGGTGGGTCCCCTTTCGTACGACCTATTCTCTCTCTCTGAAAGTAGCAATAGAAGAAGGATAGCTTCATGAGTTCGTTCTGACTCCTAGTTTGAAAGCTTTTCCTTCTGCTTCAGAACGATCTTATCCCGAGTCCTCTGTGGAGTGAAGGAAGTGATGCCAATTCTACCGGGTCCGGTACCCACTTAACAGCGGATTCCATTTCTCTTGACCGATGGCGTTCTCCCACTGACTTGCTAAGGAAGAGGCTAGTTCGCGTGGACGCTGCCCTACGTGGTGTTGCTCGTTTTTAATGACTCTTAAAAGAGTTTACTAATGAATTCAAAAGGATTTAGGTATTTTACTAGCAGTCATCTTCATCAGGTCTAGATATTGCTGTGAATAAGTGTTCTTTCGCTTGAACCTATGGATTGGCTTAAGCAAGCATGGTATCTTTGGACCAGACCTCGAACATCTGCTTTTATAGGAGTTCATGTCTGTCAACATAACTAGTTTGATCCCCCTTCCTAAAGTATACATACAGCTCTTTTCTATTCTGATAATAAGTAAAGTGTCCCTCCTCCACCAGTCGATGAGCCTGCCTGAGAATCTACGCACTAAAGCCATACTGCAGGATTGCCCCCCATCATTCCAGCTTTAACTGCCTATTCGGCTTCAGCAGTGGGTTTCCAAAGGCGCTCTTCCCAGATAAAAACGGTTTTTATTCTATCCACAGGGACTTTTGCTCCAACTAGATTGAGCACGAAATCCAAGGACCTTGAGTGACCACAAAGCCGAAGGGCGAGAGCAAACGGATCAAACACTAGAGACAACTTTGTTTCTTGATAACAAAGATAGCCTGCCTTGACTTGAATTGAGATAAAGGAAAGGTAGTACATTGATATCGCTCCGCATTGAATTGAGAAAAAGCATTACCGGATTGTGGAGGATCAATAGACTCTGCCGTCGATAGACAGAAAGACGCTTCAATTGCCCATTTCTCTCCGCTATTCTTCGCTTAGAAGGGCTTGACTTACTTAACTTACCGCTTTCCCGAAACTAGCTAAAAAAGGGTCAGGTATACCTGCCTGATGAGATAGGGTTTTTTCTAAAGCGGGAGCTGCTGTCGGTATGGGCAATTTCTTAAGTTCTTTGATTGATTCTGTCCCCGAGTGCTACCAAAGTTCCTCTAATTCCTCAGCCAGATATTTCCCTTGCCAGACTTTCCCGATAGCGGAATCGATAGATGTTACCACGGAGAGGTACCTAGCAACCTTCATTCCTGCTTTCCCGTCTTGCCTTTGCTACTTGAGAGAATGCCTTTGACCGAGCAGCTCTTCCACTCATTTTATTAGCAATCAAACCTCTTCCCTTCAACTCGTACCGAAGGCTATGTCCCAGTAAGCATTTCCTCTGTTTCCTTGTTTCCCACCTCTGACCTTCCGCTATGACATGACCAGTCCACTAATAAGTCAGGTATCTCTGAAAAGTAAGACCGTCCTCTTCCCTTCGTCAATAGAAGAACTCCAACCATGCTTTCTTGAAATAGCAGTTATTGTCTTCCTGGTCAGCTTTCGACGAGTGACTCTTGGTTGCGGGGCCAGGGGGGACCTACTATCTACTTAACCGCTAGGCAAAGAGGGAGGAGCCAGGAAGCGGGCGTTTAGTGAGGAAGAGACAAAAAAGGTTTTCGTCGATAAAGCAACTGCGTGAACATATTCGGTGAGAAGTACAATAACTGCTAACAGGTAGAGCATGGAATGATCAATGCGGGAGATTCAATCCTCCCGTGAAGAAAAAGTCCACGTTGATGGAGACTTCAACCCAAGAAGGATAACGGCTGCGCGAGTCCACAGAGGGCTCCACCCACGAAGGAGCAACATTGTCTATCCCACCATGGCCGTTACCCACGAAGGGCTTGCCTCACTTGGGTAGATCTTCCCAAAGTAGGTGATCTCCTTGCCCTTAAAAACTTCTTGATTCAACTCCACAACATGTCAAAGGCTCCCAAGCGACAACTAACCAATATAGCAGCCACCACTCTCCAAAAGGTAATAGACGATATGTTGATGATGAACCCATTGCTCTTGTGCTTCAAATGATAGTCTCCCCAACACTCAACTCTTTCTCACGGATTTGGATATGGTGGAAGAAAAATATGAGTGGAAAGCAACTTGGGAAAGGCTACAAATCAAGGTTTAAATGGTAGGATTGGAATATCTTGATTTCAACACATGAGTAGGTGGTTCTCTCTTAGAAAATGAATGATAGAAATTGATACGTCTCCAACTTATCTATAATTTATTTATTGTTCCATACTATTATATTATCTATTTTTGATGTTTTATATGCATTATGGTACTATTTTGTATCATTTTGGGGATTAACCTATTAACCTAGTGCCCAGTGCCAGTTGCTATTTTTTCCTTGTTTTTGACTTTTTCGGAAAGGAATATCAAATGGAGTCCAAACGGAATAGAACTTTCGTGATGATTTTACTTGGACGAGTAGACACCTACTAACTTGGAGAGAGGGCAAGAAGAGTCCTGAGGGCACCACAAGCCTCAGGGCGCGCCCTAGGGGGGCGCCACTGGCTTGTGGGCTCCTCGGGAGTCCCCCAACCCTAAAACCACCTCTATATATTCTCAAATATCCCATCATTGTAAGAAGCATCCACAAAAATACTTTTTCGCTGCCGCAAGGTTCCTTTCTCGTGAGATCCCATTAGGGTTTCGATCATGGAGGGCCTCTACATCAACCTTGATGCCCTTCCGATGATGCGTGAGTAGTTTACCACAGACCTACGGGTCCATAGCTAGTAGCTAGATGGATTATTCTCTCTCTTTGATCTTCAATACCATGTTCTCCTCGACCTTCTTGGAGTTCTGTCCGATGTAATCTTCTTTTGCGGTGTGTTTGTTGAGACTCGATAAATAATATTTGATTATCCTCTGAATTCTTATATGCATGATTTAAATAGCTTTGTATTTCTCTCCGATCTATTGATTTGGTTTGGCCAACTATGTTGATCTATCTTGCAGTGGGAGAGGTGCTTTGTGATGGGTTCAATCTTGCGGTGTTCTCATCCAGTGACATAGTAGGGCTAGCGAGGACGTATTGTATTGTGGCCATTAAGGGTAAAAAGATGGGGTTTATATCTTATTGCTTGAGTTTATCTCTCTACATCATGTTATCTTGCTTAAAGTGTTGCTCTGTTCTTATGAACTTAATACTCTAGATGCAGGGAGGAGTCTGTCGATGTGTGGAGTAATAGTAGTAGATGCAAAATCGGTTCGATCTACTTGTCATGGACGTGATGCCTATATTCATGATCATTGCCTTACATATCGTCATAACTATGCGCTTTTCTATCAATTGCTCAACACCAACCCTCAAACCGCGCACATACGTCAGGACCGTGTTTCTGACGTGTTGTGCCGTCCAATGCAGTCTGTATTGGTCTGGCACGTCCAGAATGCTGCCACGCCCGCTCCACCACACCAAAAACCCATGCTTGCTTTCCATCTGAAATGGTCAGTGCCGCATTCATGCACGGAAAGAGCGGACGCGGCCTCTCACTTGCATCGGCGTTGAAGAGACACGCCAACCGAGAGAATGTCGCCCTATACTGATGCGCCGAATACCTTATATTGGAAGATGTCAGTGTCAGGTGTATTCTCGGTTAAGTCCATGTACAAGGACTTGGTAAACACCAGTCCTAGCCCAAAGTTGCCTCACATCTGAAAAGTCAAGGTGCCTTTAAAAATAAAGTTATTTATGTGGTTTGTGCACAAGGGAGTGATTTTGACTAAGAATAACTTGCCGAAGCGAAGTTGGCAGGGTATTTTTGTGATCAGGACGAATCAATAAAATACTAGTTTGTTCAATTGGAAGATCATAAGTAGGACGGATAATATCAAAAGACACCAGTCCATCCAATTCCCTAAACTTCAATCAAATCAAGAAGAAACTAAAGAAACCGCGGAAGAAAAGCAATGGTTGTTTGGGGATAGGTCCCGCAATGAAAGTATTAATAAATCTAAAGTAGATTGGCGTGGTCATCTCGGAAAGATAGATAAAGCTAAATCTAGGAAAGCAAGCTAGGAAACCCTAGATAGGAGCAATCCGTTCCACCACTCCTGAGAATTTAGGGCATAATCACCCGCGGAGCAACTGGGGTACTCAACACTGTAGTAGTATAATCGGTTGTCTTTCTCTAGCCAATAACACGGCAAGAGGTGGACGGCAATGAAGTTGAGGGTAATGACAACAAACTAAATCCCAACACTTAATGCAAACGGCTCTGAATGGTCTAAAGATACGAATTATTCGACCGAGATGGGTTTACCTCACTCGTTTGTAGAAACACTTTCGAAAGAACAGACAAGATCCAGCAGATAAAAAATTGGTACGCCACGCATGGCTGCTCCGGCGAGCGACGGGGGCACGGGCACGGTGTTTCTCGCAGTTGCTCGATGGCTAGGGGAACGGATAAATCCCCTTTCGAAATGACTTGATTATCCCTCGACTAGGAAACAAGAGTACTCTTTACCATAGGAAAGAAGCTAACTCTGAAAAAGAGAAATGGAATCATCGAGATAGGAGCTAGTTCCTAGATTGAGAGAGTTCTGCCTAATGCCTAAATTGGATGGTGGATCTTCAGCTTTAGCGAGTTCACTCGTAGAAATGTCCGTTTGATTGCTCCTCGGGTGCTTCCTTCTTTCAAATCTAGATTTCCTAGAATCATACCTTCGTCCATTCTTGGCAAGCCTTCTTCTCTGATGGTATAGATGAAAAAACCGGATCCCCATCCTTAGCCAAACCTTCAATTCAAGCTAGGGCAACAAAGGTTTCATCAGAAAGGGACGGATGGCCTCCACTCACAGATCCACTTTCTTTCGGGGCCATCAATACAATAGAATAGTTCTGTTCTTTAGCCGACGTTTTTCCTTGCCGTCTATATCCGAGCGGTTCCCTTTGGCATATTTCACTTGCTTTGCTACTACGGTACCCGCATTCTTGAAAGAAAAAGGGATGGATAGTTGCCCTTAGGAGACAGATGGTGCCCATTTATCCATAGAATAGGTTCAAGAAGATGAGACGCATTGATGTTAATGAACTGGAGGTTGAAGTTCTAGTAAGCTTAAGCATAGGTTTAGGTGCACAAGTGGTATACCAAAATACTCGTTTAACTACTCCGCAATGGGACACCCTTCTCAAGGTGGGTCCCCTTTCGTACGACCTATTCTCTCTCTCTCTGAAAGTAGCAATAGAAGAAGGATAGCTTCATGAGTTCGTTCTGACTCCTAGTTCGAAAGCTTTTCCTTCTGCTTCGGAACGATCTTATCCCGAGTCCTCTGTGGAGTGAAGGAAGTGATGCCAATTCTACCGGGTCCGGTACCCACTTAACAACGGATTCCATTTCTCTTGACCGATGGCGTTCTCCCACTGACTTGCTAAGGAAGAGGCTAGTTCGCGTGGACGCTGCCCTACGTGGTTTTGCTCGTTTTTAATGACTCTTAAAAGAGTTTACTAATGAATTCAAAAGGATTTAGGTATTTGACTAGCAGTCATCTTCATCAGGTCTAGATATTGCTGTGAATAAGTGTTCTTTCGCTTGAACCTATGGATTGGCTTAAGCAAGCATGCTATCTTTGGACCAGACCTCGAACATCTGCTTTTATAGGAGTTCATGTCTGTCAACATAACTAGTTTGATCCCCCTTCCTAAAGTATACATACAGCTCTTTTCTATTCTGATAATAAGTAAAGTGTCCCTCCTCCACCAGTCGATGAGCCTGCCTGAGAATCTACGCACTAAAGCCATACTGCAGGATTGCCCCCCATCATTCCAGCTTTAACTGCCTATTCGGCTTCAGAAGTGGGTTTCCAAAGGCGCTCTTCCCAGATAAAAACGGTTTTTATTCTATCCACAGGGACTTTTGCTCCAACTAGATTGAGCACGAAATCCAAGGACCTTGAATGACCACAAAGCCGAAGGGCGATAGCAAACGGATCAATCACTAGAGACAACTTTGTTTCTTGATAACAAAGATAGCCTGCCTTGACTTGAATTGAGATAAAGGAAAGGTAGTACATTGATATCGCTCCGCATTGAATTGAGAAAAAGCATTACCGGATTGTGGAGGATCAATAGACTCTGCCGTCGATAGACAGAAGACGCTTCAATTGCCCATTTCTCTCCGCTATTCTTCGCTTAGAAGGGCTTGACTTACTTAACTTACCGCTTTCCCGAAACTAGCTAAAAAAGGGTCAGGTATACCTGCCTGATGAGATAGGGTTTTTTCTAAAGCGGGAGCTGCTGTCGGTATGGGCAATTTCTTAAGTTCTTTGATTGATTCTGTCCCCGAGTGCTACCAAAGTTCCTCTAATTCCTCAGCCAGATATTTCCCTTGCCAGACTTTCCCGATAGCGGAATCGATAGATGTTACCACGGAGAGGTACCTAGCAACCTTCATTCCTGCTTTCCTGTCTTGCCTTTGCTACTTGAGAGAATGCCTTTGACCGAGCAGCTCTTCCACTCATTTTATTAGCAATCAAACCTCTTCCCTTCAACTCGTACCGAAGGCTATGTCCCAGTAAGCATTTCCTCTGTTTCCTTGTTTCCCACCTCTGACCTTCCGCTATGACATGACCAGTCCACTAATAAGTCAGGTATCTCTGAAAAGTAAGACCGTCCTCTTCCCTTCGTCAATAGAAGAACTCCAACCATGCTTTCTTGAAATAGCAGTTATTGTCTTCCTGGTCAGCTTTCGACGAGTGACTCTTGGTTGCGGGGCCAGGGGGGGCCTACTATCTTCTTAAACGCTAGGCAAAGAGGGAGGAGCCAGGAAGCGGGCGTTTAGTGAGGAAGAGACAAAAAAGCACTTCGTCGATAAAGCAACTGCGTGAACATATTCGGTGAGAAGTACAATAACTGCTAACAGGTAGAGCATGGAATGATCAATGCGGGAGATTCAATCCTCCCGTGAAGAAAAAGTCCACGTTGATGGAGACTTCAACCCAAGAAGGATAACGGCTGCGCGAGTCCACAGAGGGCTCCACCCACGAAGGAGCAACATTGTCAATCCCACCATGGCCGTTACCCATGAAGGGCTTGCCTCACTTGGGTAGATCTTCCCAAAGTAGGCGATCTCCTTGCCTTTAAAAACTTCTTGATTCAACTCCACAACATGTCAAAGGCTCCCAAGCGACAACTAACCAATATAGGAGCCACCACTCTCCAAAAGGTAATAGACGGTATGTTGATGATGAACCCATTGCTCTTGTGCTTCAAATGATAGTCTCCCCAACACTCAACTCTTTCTCACGGATTTGGATATGGTGGAAGAAAAATATGAGTGGAAAGCAACTTGGGAAAGGCTACAAATCAAGGTTTAAATGGTAGGATTGGAATATCTTGATTTCAACACATGAGTAGGTGGTTCTCTCTTAGAAAATGAATGATAGAAATTGATACGTCTCCAACTTATCTATAATTTATTTATTGTTCCATACTATTATATTATCTATTTTTGATGTTTTATATGCATTATGGTACTATTTTGTATCATTTTGGGGATTAACCTATTAACCTAGTGCCCAGTGCCAGTTGCTATTTTTTCCTTGTTTTTGACTTTTTCGGAAAGGAATATCAAATGGAGTCCAAACGGAATAGAAATTTCGTGATGATTTTACTTGGACGAGTAGACACCTACTAACTTGGAGAGAGGGCAAGAAGAGTCCTGAGGGCACCACAAGCCTCAGGGCGCGCCCTAGGGGGGCGCCACTGGCTTGTGGGCTCCTCGGGAGTCCCCCAACCCTAAAACCACCTCTATATATTCTCAAATATCCCATCATTGTAAGAAGCATCCACAAAAATACTTTTTCGCTGCCGCAAGGTTCCTTTCTCGTGAGATCCCATTAGGGTTTCGATCATGGAGGGCCTCTACATCAACCTTGATGCCCTTCCGATGATGCGTGAGTAGTTTACCACAGACCTACGGGTCCATAGCTAGTAGCTAGATGGATTATTCTCTCTCTTTGATCTTCAATACCATGTTCTCCTCGACCTTCTTGGAGTTCTGTCCGATGTAATCTTCTTTTGCGGTGTGTTTGTTGAGACTCGATAAATAATATTTGATTATCCTCTGAATTCTTATATGCATGATTTAAATAGCTTTGTATTTCTCTTCGATCTATTGATTTGGTTTGGCCAACTATGTTGATCTATCTTGCAGTGGGAGAGGTGCTTTGTGATGGGTTCAATCTTGCGGTGTTCTCATCCAGTGACATAGTAGGGCTAGCGAGGACGTATTGTATTGTGGCCATTAAGGGTAAAAAGATGGGGTTTATATCTTATTGCTTGATTTTATCTCTCTACATCATGTTATCTTGCTTAAAGTGTTGCTCTATTCTTATGAACTTAATACTCTAGATGCAGGGAGGAGTCTGTCGATGTGTGGAGTAATAGTAGTAGATGCAAAATCGGTTCGATCTACTTGTCATGGACGTGATGCCTATATTCATGATCATTGCCTTACATATCGTCATAACTATGCGCTTTTCTATCAATTACTCAACACCAACCCTCAAACCGCGCACATACGTCAGGACCGTGTTTCTGACGTGTTGTGCCGTCCAATGCAATCTGTATTGGTCTGGCACGTCCAGAATGCTGCCACGCCCGCTCCACCACACCAAAAACCCATGCTTGCTTTCCATCTGAAATGGTCAGTGCCGCATTCATGCACGGAAAGAGCGGACGCGGCCTCTCACTTGCATCGGCGTTGAAGAGACACGCCAACCGAGAGAATGTCGCCCTATACTGATGCGCCGAATACCTTATATTGGAAGATGTCAGTGTCAGGTGTATTCTCGGTTAAGTCCATGTACAAGGACTTGATAAACACCAGTCCTAGCCCAAAGTTGCCTCACATCTGAAAAGTCAAGGTGCCTTTAAAAATAAAGTTATTTATGTGGTTTGTGCACAAGGGAGTGATTTTGACTAAGAATAACTTGCCGAAGCGAAGTTGGCAGGGTATTTTTGTGATCAGGACGAATCAATATAACATCTCTTTCTGCAGAGTCCACTCGCCAACTATTGTGGCATACTATTCATGCATCCTTTAATATTTCTCCTCTCAGCAGTTGATCAAGTTTATCTGAGACGTGGTTAACTAGGCTATAGTCTGAGACAACGGCACATATTTGAGTAGGAGTGTGTGCATTCCTTTGGGCCTATGTTTTTCTCAAAATGATGTCACCTTTTAACAGACAAACCATCACCAATTTTTTTGAAGATTATCTTCCGGGAGTCTGATTGGATCCATACGTGGACGTTACTTTGTCATGTAGACCACGGGGAGCATATGGATTTTGTGTGACCGCCGGGAGAAGGTCGGATACTTACAATCGGTTTCGATATCGGTCCAATAATAAAATAGCTGTCTGGTCATCTTACGCTATTTTCGTCAGTTGTGGCACTTTTTTAGTTTATTTTGTGGATTGCTTGAGACGTTATTTTGAACCTAGTACTTTGTTTAATAAAATGGTTGTGTGCATCATGTAATTCAGAGGCTGGAGTCATTCTTCTTTTTGAAAAAAGTTAGCAAAAAGAAGGTTATTTATGGGAAGAGCCATAGAATTGTTGATACAAAAGATGTGGTGTTTTTTGCTGGCAACACATGTGCTTATGTCAGAAAAAATAATCTGAACTTGTGGCACAAAGTAGTCAGAACTGCTTTGGTACAACTATAAATGGCCTTGTATAAATAAACAGAGCCTTTGGTGTTTTGATTTTTTTTCGTGGTGCAGCTGAGCTTGGCTTAGAAGCAGATTATCGCCTTCAGTGTTGTTAGGCCAACTCCACCGCGCGACCTCAAACGGACGTCCGCTTTGCCCATATTCTGTCAGTTTGGGTAGGGCGATGGGGTCGTGTCCGGACCTGTCCTGGGATGCGGTGGCCGTGCGCCCAGCACGCGGCCACATCCTTTGGCCCCATCTTGTCTACCTCCATATTAAAAAGAGAACAATGTTTCAAGTACCAGCGGCCCTAGTTCAGGCCAGCGGCCCTAGTTCACGCCGGCAACAGAGCCAGCAACCTACACGTCCTCGCCGGCAACACAGCCAGTGGCCGGCAACACAGCCAGCCTCGAAAATGAATAGTTTTTTTCACCGGCAACAGCCAACCTCCAAAATGAATGTGTTTCTCTCCGACACACAGCCAGCGGCCCAGCAGGCGGCACCCATGCTAGCCTTCAAAAAGAACGGCCACGGCCAATCGGATGACCTAGTTCAGGTCGTCGGCGTCGAACATCTCCTTCTGCCTGGCCTCGAACCAGCTCCTTGTCTTCTCACTCATCTTTGTCAAGTCCACGCTCATGATCTCAAGGGCCACCTCCTTTGCTTTGGTTGCGGCATTGGTGGCCTCGATGTCGAGCTGCCTCTGCCTGGCCGTGACATTGGCGGCCTCGCTGTCGAGCTGCCTTTGCCGAGCCGCCTCCTCCATTTCGATCTTCCTCTTCTTGGCCGCCTCCTCCATCTCAAGCTTATTCCTTTGTAGATCTAGATATTGCTTCATTTGCTCATCCTTGCTTTTCCGCTTCTTCTGGTCCCTCAAATCCTTTTGGGACATCATGCCGTGCAAAGTCTCATGCAAGCCATGGATGGCGCATCACGTATGTCGTCCACCTTGGAGTTGGTCTTGCCCCTCGGCCTCTTCAATGCCTCACCATCTCCACCTCCGGAAACTTGGTCGTCTTCTTGCCTCTCGTCCTTTGAAGTTCATGGTATTGATCCTTGAACTTAGGGCAATTGTTGATGATCGTCCAACAATGCGTAAGAGTGAATAGCTTGTTATTGTGCCAGGCCTTGAATACTTTCAAAGATTGAGATGCCTACACCACATGATCAACAAGAATTGGACATGCAAACATATACAAGGCCGAAGTCTCATGGACAAGGAAAGGACTAGGATGAGGAGAGCATACCATGTCCCCAACACCGAGACCACTCACGGGCTGTGCTTCAACGCTCTCAAATGAAGCGCAATACTTGTTGCACTCTTGTTGGATGAACAACCACCTCTTTTGAATCGAGGTGATGCCACGGTTGCTTGTAATTTGGTAGGGCTCAAACATCTTCCTTCAATGGAAAGTTTTATGGTCTCTCGTCCAAAAAACTAGGCTCTTTTCTTGCGAGCCCTTCCTCGGATCTTGGCTAATCTCCATCCAACATTGGCAAATCAACTTGTCCTCCTCTTGTGTATATGAACCCGTGCGAATGCTCTTCCTCCTCATTTATGCTTTTGCTCTTTGGGTGAGCTCGTCGAAGAACAATGGCTCGCCACCAATATCAATGTCATTGCCTTCTTCTTCATCACCATCACCTTCGCAATAGATGTCATCGTCTTCATGCCACAAATCACCATGGTCGTAGTCAGCACGGCCGTCGGCCTTTTCATCGGCAACGTACTGGGCGCGGCCATCCTGAGTTTGGGTCTCGTCGGGATCTTAGGCAAGGCTATGCCCACCGTCGTAGATCACATCCTCCATGAACCGGTTGTAGAAGGGGTCGTCGACCGGTGGTGTTGGTGCTGGCATTCCGTCGAACAAGACACGGGGAGACGGCATGGTGCCCAGAAACGGCGGCCGTGCTTGCTTTCTTTGCATCTCGACGGACGGACGGCCGCCGCTGCTGGACCCAGGTGTGACGTTGAGGTCGATGACGATCGAGGGGCGCGGGGTGGACGGCGCGATCACACGAACGTCCGGTGACCCCGAGAAATGGGTCTGGCCATCGTGCCTTGGCTGGGGAAAACTGGGCGACATAGGCGTGGTCCGCGACGTCGGCGACTGGCAGTATGGAGATCGGGTGACCGACGAGCCTGTGCTCGCCGGGCCCACGGCCGCTGCAGAGAAACCTGCCGGATGACAAATGCCAAGCATGAGGAGGGTGTGCGCTTTGTTGACGATGGCCTCCTTCTCCTCAACCTCGGCCTTGCGCCGCGCGGCCTCCATTGCATCGCGCTCGGCGGCGAACTTGGCCGTGGCGGTCTTGCCCTTGACGGCCGCCCTCCGGTTCCTCCTCTTCGCCGATTCCGCATCCAACTTGGCGATCTCCTCCGGCGTGCACTCCGACTGCGGCTTCCTTGGCGCCTTGGCCTTCTTCTTCTTGACCTTTCCGGGCGGGTTGACGGCCAGGCCGCCGGAATTCGGCTGGGCGTCAGCCGTGGACGGGGGAGGGAGGGGCGGCGGGACGTGGGAGGGTTTGGGGAAAAATGGCGCCAAATTGGGCGCGGGGGGTTTGCTTTGTGCCACCGACAGGTGGGCCAGAGGAGGACAAGCGCGCGCGTCCCGCCTGTCCGCGCACTGTTTGTTTCATCCTAAAATCGACGCAAACTTGGGCTGGAGATGGGTCGTAAACGGACAAAAATCCGTTTGCTCCCGCGCGCTGGACCGTCTGGTTCGTTCGTTTTACACCAAACAGACGCGCGCCGACAGAATGGAATGGCCTTACCCACTGTAAGGTGAAGTTGTCTTCTCCCGGCAATTGAGCTGCCATGGCGACTAGCACGAGCGACCGACCACGGCGATGACACGTTCGCGCGACGGGCGGCGGCATGCACAGGCGCCGACAAGCGGTGCTACTTGGGCCAAATTACCTCCCCTTTATTAATTACGTACTCCGCGAGGTACGTACGGTGTACGGTCAACCGAGATCAAAGCGACCGACCACGGCGAATTCAGTGGCCACAGCGCTGGGAGGGAGTGTGGTGTGTGTCTCTGGCGGCGCCATCACGTGGTCAGTCCGTTTCAGGAGATCCCCTAGTTTGTGGAATTCAGAAAATTTCTTTTGGCCCCGGGAGCGCATGTGCTTCCGGGAGCCAAATTGACTTTCCGAATGTTGACCAACTACATAGAAAAGAATAGTAACATATTATGGGACATCAAATTGCTATAGTATGGTAGTACATTTCAAAATGGAGCTACTGACACTAGTTTAGTGTCGTAAATGCTGCTACTTCTTCATTTAAGTTCTGGTGAGCGGTGTGTATTCCCACTCCTCATATAGTTAGATCCAAAGATTATAACTATTTTTAACATACTTCAGTATTAATGATTAAATTCTCTGAAGTGAGTTGTATAAAAACTCATCTTAGTCCACATATTTTACATAATTTACATATATATCATTTTATGTTTGTTTTTTTGAACTGTCACTCGCGGGAAAGAGTCCCCACCTGAATATATTCCCTTTTTCTGAATTTACAATAGCATGCCCGAGGAAAGGAAATCACACCACAAGCCGGCATTTTCCTCTCCCATGCTCTATTATTTGCTTAAGTATGATGAGTATAGAAGCTATCCCCTTTCACCCCATCAAATCCGCCTCTGATGAAGCTGCCACTGCGACATCCAATCACACAATGATCGTAAAATGCATGTTAGAGCTCACCCAACAACAACTTCATGTGATCATGCCCATAGGGCAATCAAGGATCCCAGGATGGTTGACGTCGGAGCGCCCAACGATCTACTGCCACACTCACTACTGGATCTCGTGAAGGTGCTCGACATGTTAGGAAGCATGAGCAAGCACAAGTCGGCAATTCTGAAGCAAGCAGTGTAGTCTGTCATTGGCAACCTCAATCCCGACCACTGCCTCTTCAACATGTCCTTCACCCCGGATGCATGAAAAACCCTATCCAAGAGCGCCACGAACTGCCTCATGACGCTTAGCGGTACCAACATCAACGATGGGCACCAGAGGACCGCCCAGGTGCTCGACGAGTGCCGACACGGGAACACCATTTGCATTGCAGTGCTCGTCTCCGACGGCCAGGACACCTACACCTTGATGACGTTGCAGGGGCCGTCACAATCGGATGGGCCGCCTACGATTGGTCGGTGCCAATCCATACTTATAGCACTTCGAGGACGATGTTCAAAGTTTGAGAACCTGGCACTACATGTGACACCCTGAATATTTTGTGAACCTTTTAAGCACTTCACTGTAAATATGTTACACATTAATAATATATGCTGGACAAATATAAACATTAAGAATGTAGGATCAAAGCATCAAGCCATGCTGACGCCAACACGGCTTCCACGTCTCCCTGTGCTCCTCGCGCGCGCAGAACGCAAGCTCATCCCACCGCCCCCCGCACTCATATATATGTACATGGATCTCGGTCTCCTCACTCCCAGCAGACCACCACTGACCTCATCATCACACTCACAGAACCACCATTGCTAGCTGAGGGTAGAATAGATGGACCAGCCCGGCAAGGGATACGTGACCGGGACGTCGGTGCCCCCGAAGCGGCCAGCACGGCGGACTAAGACGCGTCACCCGGTGTACCGCGGCGTGCGGCGCCGCGCGGGGCGGTGGGTGAGCGAGGTGCGCGAGCCCAACAAGAAGTCGCGCATCTGGCTCGGCACCTTCGCCACCCCGGAGGCCGCCGCGCGCGCCCACGACGTGGCGGCCCTCGCCCTGCGCGGCCGCGATGCCTGCCTCAACTTCGCCGACTCCGCGTCCCTGCTCGTCGTCGACCCGGCCACGCTCTGCACGCCCGAGGACATCCGCACCGCCGCCATCGCGCTCGCCGAGTCCGCGTGGCCCGCCGCGGCCCAGGCGTCCGCGTCTGAGCCTGCGCCGGCGATGATGACGATACAGGAGGCCGCGGCGACGCCGTACGACGACGACTACGCCTGGCAGTACGTTGATATGGACCAGCATTCCTACTACTACGATGGGATGGGTGCCGGTGGCGACTGGCATATGGACGGAGACGACGACGACGACAGCGCAGGAGACATCGCGCTCTGGAGCTACTGATCGAGCTGGTTAATTTTGAGCTCGCTTGATCGATTCGCTGGCCCCTGCTGCTGCTGTGCAACGTACGCGAGCAAGGGTACGATAGACAAGGAGACGAAACACAGTTG
>NC_041383.1:8492128-8512710 GCF_002162155.2 Triticum dicoccoides | reverse complement strand
AATGCCTGGAAATTTTGTAATATGTAGTGGAATAAACGCACCGTTTCTTCAATTCAATAGAATGACAATAGAAGATCGGTTTTACTATTTCTTGGGTACCTGAAAATTTCTCTCGTCTCAGTCATCTTCTTCCTTCCTTCCTTCCATCCTTCCTTCACGCCAGAGCTCGCCGAAGAACTCGTCGGAGAAGTAAACCCAACTGTTCATCTTAGGAGGAAGTCATAACCTCGTTATCTATCTTATGGGGAAGTCATGGCCTCATTGTCTATCTTAGGCGCTAAGGGTGTAGGGGATCGCCTGAGTTGTCTCCCGGTGCGATGGGGCTTAGAGGAATGGCAGGGGCGGCGGCCATCACAACGGTGGGGGGAGGTAGAGGGAGGGCGAGGTAGAGGGGAGGGCGAGGCGACTCTAGCCGCCGGCCGCGGGGGAAGGGGGCACGCGGTTAGGCCTGGGCTAGCCGGCAACAGCGTGAGGAAAAAGAAACCAGGAGTTGAAGATGAACAACACCGCGATATGTTTACAACCATTGTATGAAGATGACAAACGGATGCACATGTTGCGAAGCTTGATGGGGTCAAAGGGGGTCATTACCCCCTACTAGAGAAAAACTATTAAGTGTATCTTTAATTATTAAATTTATAAATATTAAAAAATTCTTAGAGTTTATGTATAACTTATCTTGTTGTTCCCCTCAACTCTGATTAGCCCCCTCAACAAGTTTCATCAAGCTCCGCGGTTGCTCTCATTCCTGCAGCAGAAACATACACACAGTATTGTATTGTACTTGTTTGATTTCTCTTCAACTAGAGCTGAGGTCACCATGCCTTACTTGGGTGGAGATTAATACTAATTTTGGTGATTAGGAAAACGTACAAGGTACCCTAAGAAAAGGAAACCGTACAAGGTCGATGTGCATGTGTCGGTTAATTAATAAAGTAGTATACACTTGCACCGGCCATAATTGACGCGTTTGGATGGACGGCCCAACTGTGCTTCCATCGGCACTATAGCGAGCGTGTGATTCGGTCGGTGAATCCTCCGCAGTGCTGCCCTTCTGGTGTTCTACTAGTACCATATGAGTTTCTAAAAAAAATTACTATATGATACTTATCTTATACTCCATCTGTTCTTAAATATAAGTCTTTGTAGAGATTTCACTATGGACTACATACGGAGCAAAATGAGTGAATCCACCCGTACTTAAAGCAGAATCCTATCTTATTAAAACATAAACTAAGTACATCAAGGATTAAACTCATGTAAAAAAATGAGTCACGTAAAAGAAATAGTTCTCACCATGTATATAAATAAAACTCACATGTCTAAAATTAGAGTACTCAACGCCCATGTCCAAGTTCCTAGAAAAAACATGTGCCGCCTTGAACAAAAACATGTGCCTTCTCCTTTAATAAAAAACACGTATATAAAACTATAAAATATTAATCTAAAAAACCATTCACGCCTCAAGCTAAAAAAGGATGACATACTTCACTTCCCACAAAAAAACTTAAATATTCGCTTAGACAAAGAAAAGCTGCCTGTACAAGTTAGGCATCCTCAAACTAAAAAACCCTGAGCCTATGCCTATTAAAAAAAGTAATTATTAAATCGCATCATATGAAAATTAGACCGTGCCAAGTAAAATAAATCAGTCATTAAAATACAAAATTCTTGCCTTTATGGGTCCCGAACATGGCACTATCAGTGTCATGTCGTTTGGTATGTGAAATCGCCTAATTATGTCACAAGTAGAAAAATACGCGATTTACACAGGTAGGTGGTGTAAATTTACAAAGAGCTGCATCTTGCTACTAAGGCATTAAGGCTTCACTCAGACCAGTGATGCCAATTTGCAAAAGATAAATACAGAAAAATGCACTCTTCCCTATAATGAAGTTTATAATGCATGTGTTATTATTTGTTATCATTTTTTGAATAAATTAGCATCTGTCCAGTTGTACGATATCTGAAATTTAAACAATTGCATTTTGAATAATTGTATCTGAAATTTATTTATAATATGTATTCCAACAATATTTAGGCTGTGCAGGTGCACGGGTAGATGACTAGTACACAAAACGGAAAATTGCACAGTTGTGGTCGGTACCGCCAACCCGCTAGCCTATATCAACTAGTGACACCTCGTAGAGTATATTGACTCTTGTGTTGTATAAAAGGTTTTCATTGTTCATGAAATATTGGTATTTCAGTAGCTGGTCCATCATCAGAGTACTACCTATTTGAATTGCACATTTCTCAAATAACCTGGTTCACATTTTTGTAATAAGTTGTTTCAGATTTTGAAATAATCTCTTTCACAATGATATATTATAATTTTACTTTTTGTGGTTACTAGTTCACAATTCAGAACCTACATTTCAATTTTCACTAGCTTGTTACACAAAAAACAAATATTTCAACTGCACATTTCTCAGATAAACTATTTCACTGTTTTCGAATAAATTATTTCACACTTTGAAATAATCAGTTTCACAATGATATATTATAATGTATTTTTGTGGTTGCTATTTCACAATTCAGAAGCTACATGTTTCTTTTCACTGGCTTGTTTCAGAAGCCACATAACATATTTCACTCTTTTGAAGTTAAACTATTATACATTTCCAAATAATCAGTTTCACAAGTTGACCTTTCAGTTTCATTTTTTTTCACTTTCAAAACCGATATTTCTTCTCCACTGGCTTATTTCACAAAAAACATATATTTCAACTGCACATTTCTTTGATAACCCATTTTACAGTTTTAGTTGTTTGACATTTTTGAATAATCAATTTCAGAATGATACATTACATTTTCACTTTTTGTGGTTGCTATTTCACAATTCATAAGCTACATTTTTTTTTCAGTGGCTTGTTTGTAGGATCGGAAATATGTCTAGAGGGGCGGTGATTAGACTACTTGACCAAACAAAAATCTGTCTTTTTCCCAATTTTAGTTGTGGGTAGATTTTAGCAATTAGCACAAGTCAAGCAATCAACCTACACATGCAATTCTAAGAGTATAGCAGCGGAATGTAAAACATTGCATAAGAAGATAAAGGGAAGGGTTTGGAGAAAGCAAACGCAATGGAGACACGGAAATTTTTGGCGTGCTTCCGATAAGTGGTGCTATCGTACGTCCACGTTGATGGAGACTTCAACCCGCGAAGGGTAACGACTGCGCCAGGCGACGAAGGGTCCACGAAGAAGCAAGCTTGTCTATCCCACCATGGCAATTACCCACGAAGGGCTTGCTTCACCTGGGTAGATCTTCACGAAGTAGGCGATCTCCTTGCCCTTACAAACTTCTTGGTTCAACTCCACAACAGGTCAAAGGCTCCCAAGCGACACCTAACCAATCTAGGAGACACCACTCTCCAAAAGGTAATAGACGGTGTGTTGATGATGAACCCCTTGCTCTTGTGCTTCAAATGATAGTCTCCCCAACACTCAACTCTTTCTCACAGATTTGAATATGGTGGAAGAAGAATATGAGTGGAAAGCAACTTGGAAAAGGCTACAGATCAAGGTTCAAATGGTAGGATTGGAATATCTTAATCCCAACGCATGAGTACACTACTAGGGAAAACCCTAGTAGTAGCGCATGTTTTGAGGCTATCAGCAGCGCGGGCACCCGGGCTACCAATAAGGCGCTACAGCTAACTGTTAGTAGTAGCGCTGTCTGTGCCCGCGCTACTACTATTGACTATATCAGTAGCGCGTTTTCGGAACGCGCTACTATTAGTTAGCTGTAGCGATTTCCTAAGCCCGCGCTACTGTTATATCTTTCACCATTTCCCCACTCCAGCTTGGTACTACTAGATATCAATTTCCAGATACTAGGTACTACTAGATATCAATTTCATAAAGCATTATAGGTACTAGGTAGTACTCCCTCAGTTCCAAATTAGTCGTCGTGGTTTTAGTTCAAATTGGAACTAAAACCACGATGAGTAATTTGGAACCGAGGGAGTACTAGATAACAATTTCACATATACTCAACATGCATCCTCAAGCAGTACAAGGTGACATCGACGACGATCTTCATATGTAGTTCTAGATGATATCGATGACGATCATCATATGTAGTTCTACATGATATCGACGACGATCATCATATGTAGTTCTGGATGATATAGCCACACACACATATGTAGTTCTAGATGATATCGACGACGATCATCATCCTCAAGCCTGGGCGGTGGGTGTTCCTGATAGTAATTAGGATGGCCTTTCCAACACGAAGATTCTTGTCAACGAGGAATCTCTTCCACCCAACCGAGTTTAAGTGTGCGACCGTCTGTGTCCATGCGGTAAGTACAGGTGGTGACGGAGCCCCTTGCGGTAAGGCGTAGTCCAGCTGAGCCTTCTTCATCAGGCTCGATACCACAACTCACAGATAGGTTCTTTGGCAATTTCTGAATAAGAAAAACATATCAATTAATAAATAGCCTCACACATACTCTTGCAAATATATTTCTATTAAGTCTAGATTTCTACACTATCAAAAGACACAGTACTATGCATTTGTACTAATTAATCATGAGTTCTACTAATAAGTATATATGGATTATCTACACTATTAATAGTTCCTTGGATTCTACACTAATAAGCATGTGATCAGACTCTACACTAAAGCATATCAACGACTAGATTCCACACAACATATCATTGGACTCTACACTAAGCATATCATCGGATAATTTGCATTTGGAAGTATAACATACCATATCATGTCGATCGACCATGGTACTTGTCAGGCGGGTCACGAATGGCACCCCGACAAAGTCAGCACGTGGTGGAATTATGTCCCATAGGTTGCACACCTCCTCCTCGCTCAGTCTCATTCTTTGAGCTACGATGGCTTCATGAAGTGGGTTCTCATCATCTTCATCGAGTGGGTCCTCATTATATTCATCATCTTCTTCATCTGCATCATCTTCGTCATCTTCATCATCTTCCACCAGATTGAGATAAATGACAGCTAGCTTGGGTCTTTCTGCTCTGAAGGAGAAGCTGATCAACTCACCACCAGTAAGACGCATGCGGGCGAGGAAATGGGCCCATCCATCTCCTCCAATCTGCGACATATTGCGTCCTTTCTCGACCTCCATAGTGTACGGCCCCCCAGAAGCCTCAAATGTCACAGTGTCTCCTGTCAGCTTGTTGAATGTCAACCTCACATTGCATGGGATGGTCTGTGTAAGAAAAGAAAAATGACACAATGCAGTAATGCCAACACTAAATATAAAATAGTTGTTACATTTCATCTAATTTCTTACCGCCGCATGACGAAAACTCGGCTGGAAGTAGATGCCAAACAGCTTGCCAGTTGCAAGGCTGCTGGCGCACCTTGACTTGCATAGTGGTGGTGGTGGTGGCGCCATTTTCCTAAAGCAATATGAGCAAAGGATTAATGATTCATTTCACAGGAAAGAAAAACAGTAGCATGTGATATTTTCCTAAAGCAATATGAGCAAAGGATTAATGATTCACTTCACAGGAAAGAAAAACAGTAGCATAGTGGTGGTGGCGCCATTTTATGGACATATTAGATGACATGGTACCACGTACCAAAGCATTTCGGTGGCACCTATTACCGAAAAAATAACAATAAAATGGTTCATACTAAATCAACTAAATCAACTAGCATACTAAATCCACTAGCATACTAAATCAACTAAATCAAAATGTTCTAAATCAACTAAATCAACTAGCCTACTAAATCAACTAAATCAACTAGCCTACTAAATCAACTAAATCAAAATGTTCTATATCAACTAAATTAACTAGCCTACTAAATCAACTAAATCAGAATGTTGCATATCGACTAAATCAGAATGTTGCATATGAACTAGCCTACTAAATCAAAATGTAGCAGGGAGGAGGGAGAAGGAGGGGCGACTCGAGGAGGGAGAAGAGAGTAGGATGGAGGAGGAAGGCGGAGTGAGGAGGGGCTGGCCGGCGGCAAGTGGAGGGAGAATGGAGGAGGAAGGCGGAGCGAGGAGGGGTCGGCCAGGGGCGAGTGGAGGGAGGACAGAGAAGGAGGCCGGTATCGAGTCCAGCGAGGAGGATGAGGTGACGGCGGCGCAGATCGGAGGAGGGGCGACGGGGGAGGACTGGCGGCGCGGGGGGTGAGGGGAGAGATCGAGTGTGTGTGTGAGTGTGATTTGGATCGGATAGGTGAGTGGGGGGAGATGGAATGGTTTAGCTGTAGCGCGCTATAGCAAAATGCGCTACTGCTAAACGACCTATCAGTAGCGCCTTTGGCCGAGAACGCGCTACTGCTATGTTAGACATAGACATAAAAAATACAATGATCATCAATTGTCTTTTTGTCTACAATCTGATTTGTCAATAGGAATCCTCGACGGTTGGTTTAAGAACAAGCGAGGATTCCTACTGTGGCCACAGATCCTACACATAGAGTTCAATGAAGACCAAGTGATTGTGAAAGTTGTAGAAGTAACATATTTAAGGTGGTACAAACTCTCTTCACGGAGCGAGGTGGGACTAAATTTTTGTAGTAGCCTTAGTAGTAGCGATTATTGCGTAAATGCGCTGCTGCTACAATCCGTAGCAGCAGCGCGCTTTGTATTAACACGCTGCTGCTATAATTGGCCTCGCGGCGGCATCGTGGGAATTTCAGCAGTAGCGCGTCCTAGAGTGTGCGCGCTACTGATAAACTTGTACCAGCAGCGAGTTTTGATAGCAAGCGCTACTGCTACGTAGAAGCAGCGCCTGATTTTAAAGCGCGTTGCTGGTAAGATTCTGTGTATAGGCTTTTCCCTAGCAGTGGTAGGTGGTTCTCTCTTAGAAAATGAATGATATAAGTTGATACGTCTCCAAAGTATATATAACTTTTTATTGTTCCATGCTATTATATTATCTATTTTGGATGTTTTATATTCATTATGGTACTGTTCTATATCATTTTTTGGGACTAACCTATTAATCTAGTGCCCTGTGCCATTTGCTATGTTTTCCTTGTTTTTGACTTTGTCAGAAAGGAGTATCAAATGGAGTCCAAACAGAATAAAACTGGCATGATGATTTTACTTGGACGAGTAGACACCTATGTAACTTGGAGAGAGGGCCAGAATAGTCCCGAGGGCACCACAAGCCCTCAAGACGCGCCCTAGGGGGGCGCCCCTGGCTTGTGGGCTCCTCGGGAGTCCCCCAACACTAAAACCACCTCTATATATTCTCAAATATCCCATCATTATCAGAAGCGTCCAAAAAAATACTTTTTCGTTGCCGCAAGGTTCTTTTCTCGGGAGATCCCATTTGGGGACTTTTCCTGGCGATCTGCCGGAGTGGGTTTCGATCATAGAGGGCCTCTACATCAACCTTGCTGCCCTTCCGATGATGCGTGAGTAGTTTACCACAGACCTATGGGTCCATAGCTAGTAGCTAGATGGATTCTTCTCTCTCTTTGATCTTCAATACCATGTTCTCCTCGACCTTCTTGGAGTTCTATCCGATGTAATCTTGTTTTGCGGTATGTTTGTTGATACACGATGAATTTTGGGTTTATGATCAGATTATCTACGAATAATATTTAATTCTCCTCTCAATTCTTATATGCATGATTTAAATAGCTTTGTAGTTCTCTCTGATCTGTTGATTTGGTTTGGCCAACTAAGTTGATCTATCTTGCAGTGGGAGAGGTGCTTTGTGATGGGTTCAATCTTGCAGTGTTCTCACCCAGTGACATAGTAGGGGTAGCGAGGACATATTGTATTGTGGCCATTAAGGGTGAAAAGATGGGGTTTATATCTTATTGCTTGAGTTTATCCCTCTACATCATGTTTTCTTGCTTAAAGTGTTGCTCTGTTCTCCTGAACTTAATACTCTTGATGCAGGCAGAAGTCTGTCAATGTGTGGATTAATGATAGTAGATGCAGAATCAGTTCGGTCTACTTGTCATGGACGTAATGCCTATATTCATGATCATTGCCTTAGTTATCGTCATAACTATGCGCTTTTCTATCAATTGCTCAACACCAACCCTCAAACCACGCACATAAGTCAGGGCAGTGTTTCTAACGTGTTGTGCCATCCAACACAGTCTATATTGGTCCGACGGGAGTCCAGAATGCTGCCACGCCAGTCCATCCCACCAAAAACCCATTCTTGCTTTCCATCTGAAATGGTCAGCACCGCATTCATGCACGGCTAGAGCGGACACGACTTCTCACTGGCATCGACATTGAAGAGACACGCCGACCGAGAGATTGTCACCCTATACTGATGCGATGAATACCTTATATTGGAAGATTTCCGTGTCAGGTGTATTCTCGGTTAAGTCCATGTACACGGACTTGATAAACACCGGTCCTATCCCAAAGTCGCTTCACATCTGGAAAGTCAAGGTGCCTTTAAAATAAAGTTGTTTATGTGGTTTGTGCACAAGGGAGTGATTTTGACTAAGAATAACTTGCCAAAGCGAAGTTGGCAGGGTAGTAAACAGTGTTATTTTTGTGATTAGGATGAATCAATATAACATCTCTTTCTCCAGTGTCCACTCGCCAAGCTATTGTGGCAAACTATTCATGCGTCCTTTAACATTTCTCCTCTTAGCAGTTGATCGAGTTTATCTGAGACGTGGTTATCTGGGGTAGAGTCTAAGACAACGGCACATATTTGAGTAGGAGTGTGTGCATTTCATTGGGCATATGGAGTTCTCAAAATGATGTCACCTCTAACAGACAAACCATCACCAATTTTTTGCAGATTATTTTTCAGGAGTCTGATTGGATCCATACGTGGACGTTACTATGTCATGTAAACCACGGGGAGCATATGGATTTTGTGTGACCGCTGGGAGAAGGTCGGACACTTACAACCGGTTTGAATGTCGGTCCAATAATAAAATAGGTGTCTAGTCATCTTACGCTATTCTCGTCGGTTGTGGGACTTTTTCAATTTATTTTGTGGATTGCTTGACATGTTATTTTGAACCTAGTACTTTGTTTAATAAAATGGTTGTGTGCATCATGTAATCCAGAGGGTGGGGGTCATTCTTCTTTTCGGAAAAAGCTAGCAAAAAGAAGGTTATTTATGGGAAGAGCCATAGAATTGTTGATACAAAAGATGTGGTGTTTTTTGCTGGCAACACATGTGCTTATGTCAGAAAAAATAATCTGAACTCGTGGCACAGAGTAGTCAGAACTGCTTTGATACAACCATAAATGGCCTTGTATAAATAAACAGAGCCATCAGTGTTTTGATTTTTTTTTCGTGGTGCAGCTAAGCCTTCAGTGTTGTTACCCACTGTAAGGTGAAGTTGTCTTCTCCCGGCAATTGAGCTGCCATGGCGACTAGCACGAGAGAGCGACCCACCACGGCGATGACACGTTCGCGCGACGGGCGGCGGCATGCACAGGCGCCGACAAGCGGTGCTACTTGGGCCAAATTACCTCCCCTTTATTAATTACGTACTCGGCGAGGTGCGTACGGTGTACGGTCAACCCGGATCAAAGCGACCGACCACGGCAGTGGCCAGAGCGCTGGGAGGGAGTGTGGTGTCTCTGGCGGCGCCATCACGTGGTCGGTCCGTTTCAGGAGATCCACTAGTTTGTTTCTAGTAATCTCTACCTTCTTCCCCTGATGATTGTTGTGGTTATTACATGAAATAAAGAGTGCATTTAAGCGAAACCCTATATACATAGGCACTCCATTGACGAATAAGTGTGCATTTACCTTTTGTCTCAAGTCAAACTTTTAAAACTTTTTCACCGGCTCCCGGGTGAACAGTAACCCAAAAAATAGTACTATATGTTTGCGAAAAATTCTGAAATTCTTGATAGATGTTTGTGTTAGTGTCGCAAGTATGCATGTCAATTTTGATGGGTGTTTCCTCGGAAAAATTAAATAAATTTCGGGTGACATTTTGGGGTAACTTTTGGTGTTCAATTTGTCTTTTTTGCACAAGCCAAAATATTTAACCTTTTTCCTTCAAAATTTGCATGTAGCATTTGGATGTGACTAAATACACAAACAAATTTTGCCTTGATTTTATTTTCATTTCAAAAATTTCTTTTGGCCCCGGGAGCGCACGTGCTCCCGGGAGCCAAATTGACTTTCCGAATAGTTTATGAACCTTTTAAGCACTTCACTGTAAATAATATATGCTGGACAAATCTAAACATTAAGAATGTAGGATCAAAGCATCAAGCCATGCTGACGCCAACACGGCTTCCACGTCTCACTCTGCAAGTCCACCACCCCCGCTGGCCTATATATACATGGATCTCGATCTCCTCACTCGCAGCAGACCACCACTGACCTCAACATCACACTCACAGAACCACCATTGCCAGCTGAGGGTAGAATAGATGGACCAGACCGGCAAGGGATACGTGACCGTGACGTCGGTGCCGCCGAAGCGGCCGGCAGGGCGGACCAAGACGCGGCACCCGGTGTACCGCGGCGTGCGGCACCGCGCGGGGCGGTGGGTGAGCGAGGTGCGCGAGCCCAACAAGAAGTCGCGCATCTGGCTCGGCACCTTCGCCACCCCGGAGGCCGCCGCGCGCGCCCATGACGTGGCCGCCCTCGCCCTGCGCGGCCGCGGTGCCTGCGTCAACTTCGCCGACTCCGCGTCCCTGCTCGTAGTCGACCCGGCCACGCTCTGCACGCCCGAGGACATCCGCACCGCCGCCATCGCGCTCGCCGAGGCCGCGTGCCCCGCCGCGGCCCAGGCGTCCGCGTCCGCGCCCGCCCCGGCGACGATGACGATGCAGGATGCCGCGGCGGTGCCGTATGACGACGACTACGGCTTGCAGTACGTTGACATGGACCAGCATTCCTACTACTACGATGGGATGGGTACCGGCGGAGGCTGGAATATGAACGGAGACGATGACGGTGACGACGACGGCGCCGGAGACATTATGCTGTGGAGCTACTGATTGAGTTGTCTCGATCGATTCACTTGCCCTTGGTGCTGCTGTGCGACGTACGCGCGTACGATGGAGAAGACGAGACAGAGTTGGTAGGCAAGAAATAATCAATGCACGCACGTACTAGGAGTAAGAGCATGCAAAAATTGTTTGTTTTTTCTTTTGGAACAATCTGATCAATTTCAAACTTCCTGGAAGTTCTGTAACATGTATTGGAATAAGGGCCTTGATCATGAAAACAAAAGGATTCATCGAAGGCTCGCTCGCGTGAAGTTGATTCTCTCTTTGTGGAAAGCATGCGATGCAAAGGTTGATAATCTAGCCGACAGCCAGCGCATGCACTAGGCAACCCGGATCTCTGCAATTATTTATTTTATTGATTGATCACAAATAGCTATGATACGTAGTTGATCCGAATTTACAATTTGGGTACTTCCTCTGTCCACGTGTATAAAAAAATCTTACATTATGCACCGCGACTAAGGCGGAAGGGAAAACTAGAGAACTTAATATTTTTTTGCTAATTAATAGCATTGCATGCAATGAACTAACCACTGCATGCCATGTTTAGTAGTCTCAAGTCATTGAAAGCATGCACGGCCCACATCTCTTATTAGTTAATATGTCATGAAACAAGAAACGAGGAGAAAGTTAATGTACCGTGGCTAAGTGTTTTGGAAATATTTGGTTTCGTAAGGTGACTTACACACGTAGACGGAGGGAATAGTCGATTTTTTGGAAGGAGGAACCGACGGAGGAGGAATAAATTTTCGGAAGACTACATATTGCGAGTCTCATTATTGATGCACATATATACTCTCATTCAACATGCAGTCGGGCACGTACTGTGCTGTACTCTACCCAGCTCGCTTTACTTGGGTGGAGATTAATACTCCCTCCGTTCCTAAATATAATTTTTTTTAAAGATTTTACTATGAACTACATATGGATGTACATAGACATATTTTAAAGTATAGATCCATTCATTCTATTTCGTACGTAGTCCCTTATTAAAATCTCTAAAAAGACTTAGATTTAGGAAGGGGGAGTACTACTTTTCTGCATGCAGGTCACGAGGAAACCGTACAAGGTCAAGTTGCATGTGTCGATTAATTAATAATTATACACTTGCACCGGCCATAATCGACGCGTTTGGGTGGACGGCCCAACTGTGTCACCTCGCTTCCATCCCGCAGTGGCCAGTGGGATTCGGTCGGTGAATCCTCTGCACTGCCGTCCTTTTGGTGTTGGGTAAGGGAATCTCCAACTCCTATTCTTGAGCATCCGCTGAGCTGTTTGGAGCTGGACAGTCGTCCCGTAGGAGCCCGACACCACTGGTCCATTGAAAACTCTTTTTTGGTCCTATCCTATTTCACTTCATCCCTGCTTTCTTTACTTTTGCATCAACATCATTCTCTCATTTTCCACCTTACCCTAGTAGTAGCGTGAGTTTTGAGGCTAGCAGCAGCGTGGGTGACCGTGCTACTAATAAGGCGCTACAGCTAACTTATAGTAGTAGCGCGGTGCACCCGCGCTACTACTATTGACGATATCAGCAGCGCTTTTTCGGAACGCGCTACTATTATTTAGCTGTAGCGATTTCATTGTCCCTCGCTACTGCTATATCTTTCATCATTTTCCACCTTACCCTTTCCCTTTGTACCCCTTTCCCTTTCAGATAATAGGTACTACTAGATATGAAATTCATAAACCATTATAAGTACTAAGTAGTACTCCCTTCGTTCCAAATTACTCGGTGTGGTTTTTAGTTCAAACCACGACGAGTAATTTGGAACAAAGGGAGTACTAGATAACAATTTCATGCATAGTCAACATGCATCCTCAAGCAGTACAAGGTCATATCGACGGCGATCATCATATGTAGTTCTAGCTGATATCGACGACGATCATCATATGTAGTTCTAGATGATATCAACGACGATCATCATATGTAGTCTAGATGATATAGCCACACACACACATATGTAGTTCTAGATGATATCGAAGACAATCATCATCCTCAAGCCTGGGCGGTTGGTGTTCTTGATAGTAATTAGGATGGCCTGTCCAACACAAAGATTCTTGCCATTGAGAAATTTCTTCCACCCAACCGAGTTTAAGTGTGTGCGCCCGTCCGTGTCCACGCGGTAAATACAGGTTGTGATGGAGCCCCTTGCAGTAAGGCGTAGTCCAGCTACGCCTTCTTCATCAGGCTCGATGCCATAACTCATAGATAGGCTCTTTGCCAATTTCTGAATAGGAAAAACATATCAATTAATAAATAGCCTCCAAATACTCTTGCAAATAAGTATATATGGATTATCTACACTATTAATAGTTCCTTAGATTCTACACTAATAAGCATGTGATCGAACTCTACACTAAAACATATCATCGACTAGATTCCACACAACATACCATATCATTGCACTGTACACTAAGTATTTCATCGCATAATTTGCATTTGTAAGTATAACATACCATATCATGTCGATCAACCATGGTACTTGTCAGGCGGGTCACGAATGACACCCCGACAAAGTCAGCACGTGGCGGAATTATGTCCCACAGGTTGGACACCTCCTCCTCGCTCAGCCTCATTCTTTGCGCTACGATGGCTTCATGAAGTGGGTCCTCATCATCTTCATCGAGTGGGTCCTCATTATCTTCATCATCTTTATCATCTTCATCATCTTCGTCATCTTCATCATCTTCCACCAGGTTGAGATAAATGACAGCCAGCTTGGGTCTTTCTGCTCTAAAGGAGAAGCTGATCAACTCACCACCAGTAAGACACATGCAGGCGACAAAACGGGCCCATCCATCTCCTTCAATCTGTGACATATTGCGTCCTTTCTCGACCTCCATGGTGTACGGCCCCCCAGGAGCCTCAAATGTCACAGTGTCTCCTGTCAGCTTGTTGAATTTCAACCTCACATTGCATGGGACGATCTGTGTAAAATAAGCAAAATGACACAATGCAGTAATGACAACACTAAAAATAAAATAGTTGTTACACTTCATCTAATTTCTTACCGTCGCATGATGAAAACTCGGCTGGAAGTAGATGCTGAACAACTTGCCAGTTGCAAGGCTGCTGGCGCACCTTGACTTGCACAGTCGACATAGTAGTGGTGGTGGCGACGTGATTTTTCCTAAAGCAATATGAGAAAAGGATTAACGATCCACTTCACGGAAAAGAAAAACAATAGCATGTGATATTTTTGGTTCTTCCGCGAGAAGCAATTTGATGGGCAATTATAATCCTAAGATCTAGTAACTTATTACAAAAAACAAAAGCATCTACCTATCCATGTACAGAAAAAATAACAATAAAATGGTGCATACTAAATCAACTACATAAACTAGCCTACTAAATCAACTAAATCAAAAAGTTCTAAATCAACTAAATCAACTAGCCTACTTAATCAACTTAATCATATCAACTAAATCAATATGTTGCATATGAACTAGCCTACTAAATCAAGGAGGAGGAGGTGACGGCGGCGCAGAGGGAGGAGGGGCGACGGCGGAAGACCGGCGCGGGGGGTTGAGGGGGAGATCCAGTGAGTGTGTGAGTGTGAGTGGGTCGGATAGAGGAGAGGGGGGGGGGGTAGGAGATGGAATGGCTTAGCAGTAGCGCACTATAGAGAAGGACGCTACTGCTAAACTACCTAGCAGTAGCGCCTTTCACAGAGAAAGCGCTACTGCTATGTGTCAGCATGTAAAAGTAGACTTCAAAAATACATTGATCATCAAGGATCTTTTTGTGTACAATATGATTTGTCAATATGAGTCCTCACCGGTTTAGGAACAGGTGAAGACTCATATTGCAGCCACAAATTCTACACATAGAGTTCAATGAAGACCAAGTGCTTGTCAAAGTTTGAGAAGTAACATATTTAAGGTGGTAGAAACTCTTTTCACAGAGCAAGGTGGGACTAATTTTTTTAGTAAACTTAGCAGTAGCGCTTATTGGTGAAATGCGCTGCTACTATGATTGGTAGCAATAGCGCTCTTTGTGGTAACGTGCTGCTGCTAGAACTAGCCTCGCGGCGGACTCGTGCGAATTATAGCAGTAGCGTTGTTTAGAGAGGGCGCGCTACTGCTATATTTATTTCAGCAGCGAGTTATGTTTGCGCGCGCTACTGCTACCTAGCAGCAACGCCTTATTTTAAAGCGTGCTGCTGGTAAGATTCTGTGTATAGGCTTTTCCCTAGTAGTGGCAGACCATTCACACACATCCATTGCTGGATGATGCTCAAGGGGCAGTATCTGTGGGACGACATTTGCTGGCTCTGATTATTAATCCATTCACACACATCCATTGCTCAATGAAGCTCAAGGGGTAGTATCTGTAGGACGACATTTGCCGGCTCTGATTATTAATCCCGTATCTTTGAATTTGATATATTCATGGAAAACTTGTTGAACATGGTTATCTTGTTGAACTATTTGGGTATTATATATCCTATATCACAACACCCCAGTCCACCACGCCCATGCGACAAACCAGACGGCGGTAAGGTATGAGCATGCTTTATCTGACCTGGAGGTTCCCCCGGGTTTTGGCCCGATTCCACGGTTTAGCCAGTCGTCTGCTGATGTTCCTACTGTGAACGATGGTGTACCTAATGCAAATCTCAATGCACAGAAGAAACTGACAGCATATGATGCAAGACCAGATGCTATGGCAAAGAACAACCTGCGGGTGAAGGAAAAACAGAAGGCATCTGAAGGGGAAAACATGGAAGGCAACAAAAAGATCAAGAAAAGCTCAGGTGAGGCAGTGTCATTGCTTGGCAAAATGGTGTTCATGGGACTGCAAGTGTGGATGAAACTGGAGGGGAATCTGTAGGGAAACCAACTGAACAGTGTAAAAAAAGATGAATATAGGGTAAGAGGGAGGACAGCAAATCTAGAGATGATGGTGGTACGAAAGTAACCGAGCCCGGGGCTCTCGGTTAACTGGTGGGTGCTGCTGATACGTCTCCAACGTATCTATAATTTTTTATTGTTCCATGCTATTATATTATCTATTTTGGATGTTTTATATTCATTATGGTACTGTTCTATATCATTTTTTGGGACTAACCTATTAACCTAGTGCCCTGTGCCAGTTGCTATTTTTTCCATGCTTTTGACTTTGTCAGAAAGGAGTATCAAATGGAGTCCAAACGGAATAAAACTGGCATGATGATTTTATTTGGATGAGTAGACACCTACGTAACTTGGAGAGAGGGCCAAAATAGTCCCGAGGGCGCCACAAGCCCTCAGGGCGCGCCCTAGGGGGGCGCCCCTGGCTTGTGGGCTCCTCGGGAGTCCCCCAACCCTCAAACCACCTCTATATATTCTCAAATATCCCATCATTATCAGAATCGTCCACAAAAATACTTTTTCATTGCCGCAAGGTTCTTTTCTCGGGAGATCCCATTTGGGGACCTTTCCTGGCGATCTGCTGGAGTGGGTTTCGATCATGGATGGCCTCTACATCAACCTTGCTGCCCTTCTGATGATGCGTGAGTAGTTTACCACAGACCTACGGGTCCATAGCTAGTAGCTAGATGGATTCTTCTCTCTCTTTGATCTTCAATACCATGTTCTCCTCGACCTTCTTGGAGTTCTATCCGATGTAATCTTGTTTTGCAGTATGTTTGTTGATACACGATGAATTTTGGGTTTATGATCAGATTATCTAAGAATAATATTTGATTCTCCTCTCAATTCTTATATGCATGATTTAAATAGCTTTGTAGTTCTCTCTGATCTATTGATTTGGTTTGGCCAACTAAGTTGATCTATCTTGCAGTGGGAGAGGTGCTTTGTGATGGGTTCAATCTTGCGGTGTTCTCACCCAGTGACATAGTAGGGGTAGCGAGGACATATTGTATTGTGGCCATTAAGGGTAAAAAGATGGGGTTTATATCTTATTGCTTGAGTTTATCCCTCTACATCAAGTTTTCTTGCTTAAAGTGTTGCTCTGTTCTCCTGAACTTAATACTCTTGATGCAGGCAGAAGTCTGTAAATGTGTGGATTAATGGTAGTAGATGCAGAATCGGTTCGGTCTACTTGTCATGGACGTAATGCCTATATTCATGATCATTGCCTTAGTTATCGTCATAACTATGCGCTTTTCTATCAATTGCTCAACACCAACCCTCAAACCGCGCACATAAGTCAGGGCAGTGTTTCTAACATGTTGTGCCATCCAACACAGTCTATATTGGTCCGACGGGAGTCCAGAATGCTGCCACGCCAGTCCAGCCCACCAAAAACCCATGCTTGCTTTCCATCTGAAATGGTCAGCACCGCATTCATGCACGGCTAGAGCGGACGCGACTTCTCACTGGCATCGACATTGAAGAGACACGCCGACTGAGAGAATGTCACCCTATACTGATGCAATGAATACCTTATATTGGAAGATTTCCGTGTCAGGTGTATTCTCGGTTAAGTCCATGTACACGGACTTGATAAACACCGGTCCTGTCCCAAGGTCACCTTACATCTGGAAAGTCAAGGTGCCTTTAAAAGTAAAGTTATTTATGTGGTTTGTGCACAAGGGAGTGACTTTGACTCAGAATAACTTGCCGAGGCGAAGTTGGCAGGGTAGTAAACGGTGTTATTTGTGATCAGGACAAATCAATAACATCTCTTTCTGAAGTGTCCACTCGCCAAGCTATTGTGGCATACTATTCATGCATCCTTTAATATTTCTCCTCTCAGCAGTTGATCGAGTTTATCTGAGACGTGGTTAACTAGGGTAGAGTCCGAGACAACGGCACATATTTGAGTAGGAGTGTGTGCATTCCTTTGAGCATATGGAGTTCTCAAAATGATGTCACCTTTTAACAGACAAACAATCACCAATTTTTTGCAGATTATCATCCGGGAGTCTGATTGGATCCATACGTGGACGTTACTATGTCATGTAGACCACGGGGAGCATATGGATTTTGTGTGACCGCTAGGAGAAGGTCGGACACTTACAACCGGTTTGAATGTCTGTCCAATAATAAAATAGGTGTCTGGTCATCTTACGCTATTTTCGTCGGTTGTGGGACTTTTTCAGTTTATTTTGTGGATTGCTTGAGACGATATTTTGAACCTAGTACTTTGTTTAATAGAATGGTTGTGTTCATCATGTAATGCAGAGGGTGGGGTCATTCTTCTTTTCGGAAAAAGTTAGCAAAAAGAAGGTTATTTATGGGAAGAGCCATAGAATTGTTGATGCAAAAGATGTGGTGTTTTTTGCTGGCAACACATGTGCTTATGTCAGAAAAAATAATCTGAACTTGTGGCACAGAGTAGTCAGAACTGCTTTGGTACAACTATAAATGGCCTTGTATAAATAAACTGGTTTTGAATTTTTTTGGTGGTGCAGCTGAGCCTGGGCTCAGAAGTAGATTATCGCCTTCAGTACGTTGTTACCCACTGTAAGGTGAAGTTGTCTTCTCCCGGCAATTGATCTGCCATGGCGACCAGCACGAGAGAGCGACCGACCACGGCAACGACGCGTTCGCGCGACGGGCGGCGGCATGCACAGGCGCCCACAAGGGGTGCTACTTGGGCGAAATCACCTCCCCTTACATAATTAATTACGTACTCCACGAGGTACGTACGGTGTACGGTCAACCGAGATCAAAGCGACCGACCACGGCGAATTCAGTGGCCAGAGCGCTGGGAGGGAGTGTGGTGCCTCTGGCGGCGCCGTCACCCTCTTCCCCTTGATGATTGTTGTGGTTATTACATGAAACAAAGAGTGCATTTAAGCGAAACCCTATATACATGCGCACTCCGTTCACGAATAAGTGTGCATCTACCTTTTTGTCGCAACTCAAAGTTTTAAAATTTTGACCGGCTCCCGGGTGAACAGTAAACTAAAAAAATAGTTCTATATGCTTTTGAAAAATTCTAAAATTATTTGTAGATGTTTGTGTTAGTGTCGCAAGTATGCATGTCAATTTTGATGCAAATCGGAGCGGACGTGTTTCCTTTGAATAAATAAATATATTTGCTTAAGTATTATTTGCTTAAGTATGAGTATAGAAGCTATCCCGTTTCACCCCATCAAATCCGCCTCTGACCAGTTGAAGCTGCCACTGCGACATCCAATCACACAATGATCGTTTGTAAAACGCATGCTAGAGCTCACCCAACAACAACTTCATGTGATCATGCCCATAGGGCAATCAAGGATCCCAGGATGGCTGACGTCGGAGTGCCCAACGATCTACTGCCACACTCACTCACTACCGGACTCGCGGGCTATACCTACGGCCCAGGGCCGTCGGCATATGTCATATGCCGTCGGCATAGATCTATGCCTACGGCTGCCGTCGGCATAGCCCCGTCGGTGTAGATCACGTCAGCCTAGATGTGTCAGACCGTCGGCGTAGTATAGCCGTCGGCATAGGAGCGTATGCCGACGGCTGCGGGGCAGCCGTCGGCATAGTTTAGCCGTCGGCGTTGTTTTCCGTCTGACGGCAACGGACGGCGCCGTCAAAACCGTTGGTGATTCAGGAGACGACACGTGGCAAAGCTATGCCTACGGCAAAGCCGTCGGCATACCTTTGCCACGTTTCGTCCCCTGGCTTGTCCTGGCGGCAGGGCTATGCCTACGGCAAAGTCGTCGGCATAGATGGAAGGCATAGCTCTGCCACGTGGCGCCTCCTGGTGGCTCCTGATCATATATATGCCAACGGCTTTGCCGTAGGCATAGTTTTTTATTTTTTATTTTGCATGTTTCCTCTTTTTCAATTCATTTGATAGCATTTCAAAGCAGAATAATATGGAATTATGCAGAAATATGACAGTTCATCATCATCATTTAAACATAGTCAAGTTCATCATCTAAAGATCATCACCGGCGAAAGTTCACGAACATAAAAGTAGTGCAAGACATGAAACATCATAAAAGTTGAAACATGAAAGACATGGCACGACGGCCGCATACACGGAATCATCATCGACATCAAGCACCACCAAGTCCACCTCTGCCAAAACCACCACCACCACCGAGTCCACCTCCGCCAAGTCCACCTCCGCCAAAACAAACACCTCCAACGTCGACGATCACTCCACGAAGATGAAACACCAAAAATCCTGTTAATTCCACCGAGTGATAAAAATTTAGGTCATCACATATCACATAAAGCATTGACACTATATTATGAACCAACATGAAACAGCATCTCAAATTGCAAAAAAGCTTTATTTAAGTGTCCTATGGAACAACATGACCTAACACTAAACATGACAAATAACATATCATATGAAACAACATGACCAAACACAAAACTTACAAATATTCATCAATCCATTCATCTAACAAAATTTCATCCATCCATGCATCTATCACAAATCCATCTAACAAATTCATTAATCCATCCATCTATCACAAATTCATCTAAGAAAACATAACAACATTCATCAATCCATCCATCTACCAATGTTCATTAATTCATTTAACAACTAGTAACATAACAACTATCACAAATTTCATCCATGTATCCATGCACATAACAACTAGTAACATGATGCAAAAAAAATTCATCCATGCATCCATCTCACTGCTGCAGGGGTCGCCGGGGCCGGGGCTGGACGGGCGGCGGGGCAGGGGCCGGGACAGGGCGGGCGGCAGGGCAGGGGCCGGGGGCGGCCGGTGGGGCAGGGGTC
>NC_041383.1:8490398-8491708 GCF_002162155.2 Triticum dicoccoides | reverse complement strand
AGAGGGGCGCGGCGCGAGGAGAGGTCGGAGAGGGTGGCGGCGGCGACGCGGGTCCGGGTGGCGAGGCGGACGGTGGCGGCGCAAGGAGGTGCGTGGAGAGCGTGGCGGCGGCGGCGCGGCGTGGGAGTTGGGGGCGCGATAGATGGCGAATGGGTGGAGGGGGCGAGCGCATGAATGGATAAGGTAGGCGACGTAAGCCGTCGGCATAGCTGCCGATGCCACGTGGCACCTATGCAAAAAACACATGTAAAAAAATAGCTATGCCGACGGCATTGTCGTCGGCATAGAGAGCCGCGGATCGGTGATGTGGCACCTATGCCGACGGCTGCCATCGGCATACCTACGCCGCATCTATGACGACGGCTTTGCCATGGGCATAGTTATATTTTTCATTTTTTAATTCTTTTAATAGTTTATATTTTTCCTTCTTTATGTTTTTTTATTTCATATATATTTTTTAATGTTTTTTATAGTTATAATTTTCCTTTATTATGTTTTATAATGTATTATTATTCATATGGATTTTTATTGTTTTTTAACCACTCGGCCCTCTCCTCTCCGGGAACCACACAGAGGGGAGGGGAGGCGCCGAACTCGAGCAGCTTCGTCCGCCGAGGCCGTGAACTGGTCGCGGGTCTGGGAGCACATGGCCGCCACCTAGCGGGCTCGATGTGGAGCTTAGTAGGTCAGCTGAGTGAAGGAGGAGGGGGGTCGTCGACGGTGGGGGTTGGGGTGGGGGCGGCGGTGGATCAAAGTGTGTCGGAGGGAGATGGTTTGCGCGGGGACACCTGGGAGCAACATCCGGGCGAAACCCACAGCTACATCCACTCCATGTAGACCCGACGCGTCAGTTTCCCCCCTCCAGGTGCCGGCGGCGGCGCCGTCCGTGACGGGGGCCACACCCCGGAGACGCGTGCCACCTCTTAGGACATGCCACAAAACTACCCCGCATGTCTGAGGGCCCAGTACGATGCTCCGGTGGCATTGCTACCCCCAGGGCCCCCGTCCCGCCTAACCCTGGAGCGGTTGACCACGAGATTTAGCCCTTTGACTTCACATGGATGGGCTTTGACCAGTGGACCTCTCCACCCGTTTGTGTCAGGTCGGCCCAGAGGGACACTGGGGAGCAACATCCGGGCCAAACCCACAGCTAAATCCACTACGTGTAGACCCGACGGGTCCGTTGCCCCCTCCCGGTGCTGGCGGCGGAGCTGTCCGTGAGGGGGGCCAGGCACTGGAGACGTGTGCCGCCTCTTCGGACATGCCACAACACCACCCCGCATGTATGAGGGCCCGGTACGACGCTCCGG
>NC_041383.1:8484987-8485685 GCF_002162155.2 Triticum dicoccoides | reverse complement strand
GACCCGACGCCATCTGTGAGGGGGGCCACGCACCGGAGACGCGTGCCGCCTCTTAGGACATGCCACAACACCACCGTGCATGTATGACTGCCCGGTACGATGCTCCGGTGTCATTGCTACCTGCAGGGCCCCCGTCCCGACTAACCCTGGAGCGGTTGACCACGAGATCTAGCCCTTTGACTTCCCATGGACGGGCTTTGACCAGTGGACCTCTCCACCCGGTTGTGTCAGGTCAGCCCAGAGGGACAACTGGGAGCAACATCTGGGCCAAACCCACAGCTACATCCACTCCGTGTAGACCCGATGCTTCAGTTTCCCCCCTCCAGGTGCCGGCGGCGGCGCCGTCCGTGACGGGGGCCCCACCCCGGAGACGCATGCCGCCTCTTTGGACATGGCACAATAGAACCCCACATGTATGAGGGCCCGGTACGACGCTCCCGTGACATTGCTACCCCCCAGGGCCCTCGTCCCGCTTAACTCTGGAGCGGTTGACCACGAGATCTAGCCCTTTGATTTCACACGGACGGGCTTTGACCAGTGGAACTCTCCACCCGGTTGTGTTAGGTCATTCCACAGGGACACGGGGGAGCAACATCCGGGCCAAACCCACGGCTAAATCCTCTCCAGGTGCCGGCAGCGGCGCTGCCTGTGAGAGGGGCCACGCACCGGAGACGTGTGCCGCCTCTTCGGACATGCCA
>NC_041383.1:8483201-8483794 GCF_002162155.2 Triticum dicoccoides | reverse complement strand
ATCCACTCCGTGTAGACCCGACGCGTCAGTTTCCCACCTCTAGGTTCCAGCGGCGGCGGCGTCCGTGAGGGGAGCCACGCACCGGAGATGCGTGCCGCCTCTTCGGACATGCCACAACACCACCGTGCATGTATGAGGGCCCGGTACGACGCTCCGGTGGCATTGCTACCCCCAGGGCCCCGCCTAACCCTGGAGCGGTTAACCACGAGATATGGCCCTGTGACTTCCCACGGACGGGCTTTGACCAGTGGACCTCTCCACCCGGTTGTGTGAGGTCGGCCCAGAGGGACACCGGGGAGCAACATTCGGGCCAAACCAACAGCTACATCCACTCCGTGTAGACTCGACGCGTCAGTTTCCCCCGTCCAGGTGCCGGCGGCGGCGCCGTCCGTGAGGGGGGCACGCACCGGAGACGCGTGCCACCTCTTCGGGCATGCCATAACACCACCTCGCATGTATGAGGGCCCGGTATGATGCTCCGGTGGCATTGCTACCCCTAGGGCCCCCGTCCGGCCTAACACTTGAGCGGTTGACCACGAGATCTAGCCCTTTGATTTCACACGGACGGGCTTTGACCAGTGGACCTCTCCACC
>NC_041383.1:8479950-8481336 GCF_002162155.2 Triticum dicoccoides | reverse complement strand
CGCATGTATGAGGGCCCGCTACGACGCTCCGGTGGCATTGCTACCCCCCAGGGCCCCCGTCCCGCCTAACCCTGGAGCGTTTGACCACGGGATCTAGCCCTTTGACTTTGCACGGACGGGCTTTGACCAGTGGACCTCTCCACCCGGTTGTGTTAGGTCGGCCCAGAGGAACACTTTGGAGCAACATCCGGGCCAAACCCACAGCTACATCCACTCCGTGTAGACCCGACGCGTCCGTTTCCCCCCTCCAGGTGCCGGCGGCGGCGGCGGCCGTGAGGGGGGGGGGGCACACCCCGGAGACGCGTGCTGGGCGTTTGCAACCGCCTCAACACTTCCAGATTTGTGAGAGGCCGCCTACGCAAGATTTGACGGTATGCTAGCCCCCGGAGGCCGCCGGCCACAGTCGTAGACGTGCGAAGAGCAATCCGCGTAGAGGGAAGTGTTCAGATACTTCTCCATCACAAAAAATTATGAAAAATTACCATCAGTCCTATAGCACATGTGCCCACGTTGTGTAAAAAACTCATGATTTTATCGCGCTCCAAGTATTTAATAATATTCACGCTGCATCATTACCGCAGAACGTCTTCTTCCGTTTCATTGCCGTCCGTGAGGGGGGCCACAACCCGGAGACGCGTGCCGCCTCTTTGGACATGCCACAACACCACCGCGCATGTATGAGGGCCCGGTACGACGCTCCGGTGGCATTGCTACCCCCAGGGCCCCCGTCCCGGCTAACCCTGTAGCGTTTGACCACGGGATCTAGCCCTTTGACTTTGCACGGACGGGCTTTGACCAGTGGACCTCTCCACCCGGTTGTGTTAGGTCGGCCCAGAGGAACACTTTGGAGCAACATCCGGGCCAAACCCACAGCTACATCCACTCCTTGTAGACCCGACGCGTCTGTTTCCCCCCTCCAGGTGCCGGCGGCGGCGGCGTCCGTGAGGGGGGGGGGCACACCCCGGAGACGCATGCTGGGCGTTTGCAACCGCCTCAACACTTCCAGATTTGTGAGAGGCCGCCTACGCAAGATTTGACGGTATGCTAGCCCCCGGAGGCCGCCGGCCACAGTCGTAGACGTGCGAAGAGCAATCCGCGTAGAGGGAAGTGTTCAGATACTTCTCCATCACAAAAAATTATGAAAAATTACCATCAGTCCTATAGCACATGTGCCCACGTTGTGTAAAAAACTCATGATTTTATCGCGCTCCAAGTATTTAATAATATTCACGCTGCATCGTTACCGCAGAACGTCTACTACCGTTTCATTGCCGTCCGTGAGGGGGGCCACAACCCGGAGACGTGTGCCGCCTCTTCGGACATGCCACAACACCACCCCGCATGTATGAGGGCCCGGTACGACGCTCCGGTGGCATTGCTACCCCC
>NC_041383.1:8474802-8475852 GCF_002162155.2 Triticum dicoccoides | reverse complement strand
CGTCTGTTTCCCACTTTCCGGTGTCGGCGGCGGTGCCGTCCGTGAGGGGGGCCATGAACCGGAGACGCGTGCCGCCTCTTCGGACATGCCACAACACCATCCCGCATGTATGAGGGGCCGGTACAATGCTCCAGTGGCATTGCTACCACCCAGGGCCCCCGTCCCGCCTAACCCTGTAGCGTTTGACCACGGGATCTAGCCCTTTGACTCTGCACGGACGGGCTTTGACCAGTGGACCTCCCCACCCGGTTGTGTTAGGTCAGCCCATAGGAACACTTTGGAGCAACATCCAGGTCAGACCCACAGCAAGATCCCCTCCGTGTAGACCCGACGCGTCCGTTTCCCCTCTCCAGGTGCCGGCGGCGGCGCCGTCCGTGAGGAGGGGGGGCACACCCCGGAGACACGTGTCGGGCGTTTGCAACCGTCAGAACACTTCCAGACTTGTGAGAAGCCGCCTACGCAAGATTTGGCGGCTTGCTAGCCCCCGGAGGCTGCCGACCACAGTCGTAGACGCGCGAAGAGCAATCCGCGTAGAGGGAATTTTTGGGATACTTCTCCATCACCAAAAATTATAACAAATTACCATCGTTCCTATAGCACATGTGCCCACGTCGTGCAAAAAAACTCATGATTTTATCACGCTCCGAGTATTTCATAATATTCACGCCGCATCGTTACCGCAGAACGTGTACTACCGTGTCATCACCGTCCGTGAGGGGGGCCACGCCCCAGAGACGCGTGCCGCCTCTTCGGACATGCCACCACACCACCCCGCATGTCTGAGGGCCCGGTACAACTCTCCGGTGGCATTGCTAACCCCCAGGGCCCCCGTCCCGCCTCACCCAGGAGCGGTTGACCACGAGATCTAGCCCTTTGACTTCCCACGGACAAGCTTTGACGAGTGGACCTCTCCACCCGGTTGTGTCAGATCCGCCCATAGGGACACCCGGGAGCTACATCCGGGCCAAACCCACAGCTACATCCACTCTGTGTTGACCTGACGCGTCCGTTTCCCCCCTCCAGGTGCCGGCGGCGGCGCCGTCCTTGACG
>NC_041383.1:8471619-8474318 GCF_002162155.2 Triticum dicoccoides | reverse complement strand
CCTAACCCTGGAGCGGTTGACCACGAGATCTAGCCTTTTGACTTCCCACGGACGGGCTTTGACCAGTGGACCTCTCCACCCGGTTGTGTCAGGTCGGCCCATAGGGACACCCGGGAGCAACATCCGGGCTAAACCCACAGCTACATCCATTCCGTGTAGACCCGACGTGTCCGTTTCCCGCCTCCAGGTGCCGGCGGCGGCGCCGTCCATGAGGGGGGCACACCGCAGACGAGAGGGGGGTCACACTCTGGAGACGGGTGTCGGGCGTTTGCAACCGCGACAAAACTTCTGTCGGCATAGCTGTTTTTGATTTTAATAAAATATAAGGATCGATATTCAAAAGAACATGACCGCACATTATTAATGTGCTCGAAAAAATACAAACTATATATATATTTATTCATAATATATGAAAAAAAATACAAACTACATATATATTCATATGTATGTTTATATTTAACATGCTACATGTTAGTTGATATAATAATACATAAAAAAGCATAAAAAATATATATGAAAAAAAATCTAACTAGCCGTCGGCATAGAGACGGCCAGGGTTTAGGCGGCGGGTGGCGTGCCGCAGATCGCCGACGTGGCAGATATGCCGACGGCAGCCGTCGGAATATGTTCTGGACGGTGCGGCCCGGATCGGTGACGTGGCATGCAGACCTATGCCTACAGCCCCTCGTCTCTGCCGTCGGCATAGCTCTGACGACGTTAGCCGCCCGTCACCAGCGGGGTCGCCGGGCCCACGAGTATGCCGACGGCTGTTGTAAGCCGACGACAGCTGTCGGCGTACTTGCAGCTAGGCTGACGGCCATTCTATGCCGACGGTTGCCGTCGGCGTAGCTCTGTGTAACCCGACGGCTAGGATACGCCAACGGCCAGGACCAGGCTGTCGGCATAGCTCAGAAGAAGCCGACGGGGCCGTCGGCATTGTTTTGGCCGTCGGGGTAGCACCCTGTTCCGGTAGTGACTACTGGATCTCGTGAAGGTCGTGAAGGTGCTCGACATGTTAGGAAGCATGAGCAAGCACAAGTCGGCAATTCTGAAGCAAGCAGTGTAGTCCGTCATCGGCAACCTCAATTCCGACCATTGCCTCTTCAATATGTCCTTCACCCCGGAAGCGTGCCACGTTACCAGACTCGTGTGCATCTCTGAAAAGCCCTATCCAAGAGCGCCACGAACTGCATCATGACGCTTAGCGGTACCAACATCAACGATGGGCACAAGAGGACCGCCAAGGTGCTCGACGAGTGCCGACACAGGAACACCATTTGCATCGCAGTGCTCCTCTCCGACGGCCAGGACACCTACACCTTGATTAGGTTGCAGGGGCCGTCACAAACGGATGGGTCGCCTACGATTGGTCGGTGCCAATCCACACTTATTGCACTTCGAGGACGACGTTCAAAGTTTGAGAACCTAGCACCACATGTGACACTTTGAATAGTTTATGAACCTTTTAAGCACTTCACTGTAAATATGTTACACATTAATAATATATGCTGGACAAATCTAAACATTAAGATATATGCTGCACAGGCGCCGACAAGCGGTGCTACTTGGCGAAATCACCTCCCCTTTTGGTGTGAGGAAGTGTGGTGTCTCTGGCGGCGCCATCACGTGATCAGTCCGTTTCGGGAGATCCACTAGTTTGCTTCTAGTAATCTCTACCTTCTTCCCCTGATGATTGCTGTGGTTATTACATGAAACAAAGAGTGCATTTAAGCGAAACCATATATACATACGGCACTCCGTTCACGAATAAGTGTGCATTTATCTTTTGTCTCAAGTCAAAGTTTTAAAATATTCACCGGCTCCCGGGTGAACAGTAACCCAAAAAATAGTACTATATGTTTTCAAAAAATTCTGAAATTCTTGGTAGAAGTTTGTGTTAGTGTCGCAAGTATGCATGTCAATTTTGATGCGAAACGGAGCGGTGGTGTTTCCTTGAAAAAAAAATCAGGTGACATTTTGGGGTAACTTTTGCTGTTCAATTTGTCTTTTTTGCACAAGCCAAAATATTTAACTTTTTTGCTTCAAAATTTTTGCCTTGATTTTTTTTCAATTAAAAAATTTCTTTTGGCCCCGGGAGCGCACGTTCTCCCGGGAGCCAAATTTCTTTTTCATTTAAATATGTTACACATTAATAATATATGCTGGACAAATCTAAACATTAAGAATGTAGGATCAAAGCATCAAGCCAAGCTGACGCCAACACGGCTTCCACGTCTCCCTGTGCTCCTCGCGCGCGCAGAACGCAAGCTCATCCCACCGCCCCCCGCAATCCTATATATGTACATGGATCTCGGTCTCCTCACTCCCAGCAGACCACCACTGACCACCTCATCACACTCACAGAACCACCATTGCTAGCTGAGGGTAGAATAGATGGACCAACCCGGCAAGGGATACGTGACCTTGACGTCGGTGCCCAGAAGCGGTGGGATGGGTGCCGGTGGCGACTGGCATATGGACGGAGACGACGACGACGACAGCGCAGGAGACATCGCGCACTGGAGCTACTGATCGAGCTGGTTAATTTTGAGCTCGCTTGATCGATTCACTGGCCCCTGCTGCTGCTGTGCAACGTACGCGAGCAAGGGTACGATAGACAAGGAGACGAAACACAGTTGGTAAGGAAGAAACAATTTATGCATGCACGTACTAGCTGTAAGGGCATGCCAAAATGCGCC